>NC_051423.1:29668477-29675977 GCF_015228065.2 Penaeus monodon | reverse complement strand
GATATATATCTAACACGACGCAGGAGAGGAAGTTGCAGGTGCTGTGGACGAGACCTTTGATAAAGAAAGGAAAAAGACGGATAGAGTGATGGATGCGGTGACAAACAAGGGAGCAAGAGAGAGGAAAGCGAAAGAGGGTGGAGGGATTTAATGATGATTTAAGGGCGCGAGAAAATACATGGAGAAATATATGTGATATTTATCTGTCTATCTGTCTCGCTGTCTGTCAGTCAGTCAGCCAATTAATCAATCGGTTTGTGTAACAATATCATTATATCTGTCCTTTTATCTGTCTTTCTATATCTGTATCTATCTATCTATGTAGCTGTCTATCTATCTATTTACTTATCTGTCGGTTTATATATCTCTCTGTCTATCTTTTTGTTTGTTGGTCAATAGATCAACCAACCAGTCAGTCAACCAGTCTATCTGTTCATATCAATAACTATCTATTCAACTATGTATATGTATGCATGTATATATACATATATACACATATATATATATATATATATATATATGTACACACACACACATGTTTGTGTGTGTATGTGTGTGTTATATATATATATATATATATATATATATATATATATATATATATATATATATATATATATAATAAACCTGTCCAATTAGGAAACACATTAAAAATCGGAACGTGGAACGTAAGGAAATGAAAGAAATGGGTAAATTACATACTGTCTGTAACGAAATGGATAGATACAACATTCAAATACTAGGAATCAGTAAGACCAATTGGAAAAGTATTGGAAGTTTCAAAACTAAAGAAAACAAGACAGTTTTTTTCTGGAAAAGAAGAAGGAAATTATAGTCACGGAGTTGCTATGATTCTTACGAAAAAAACTGCAGACGCACTAATTGGGTACAGCCCAATAAATGATCGCATTTTAAAAGTCAGAATACAAGCAAAACCTCATAACATTAGTATTATACAATGCTACGCACCAACCAACATTGCAAGTGATGAAGAAATGGAAAATTTTTATAACACTCTCCATGAAACTTTAGACACAATCCCCAACAGAGATGTAAAAGTAATCATGGGAGACCTCAACGCCAAAGTAGGCAAAAATGATCTAAAAAATTACACCTGTGGAAAATTCGGTCTTGGAGATATAAATGAAAGAGGTGAAGATTTTATTGAATTCTGTAGTAAAAATAATCTAGTTATAGCCAACACATTGTTCCAACACCACCCAAGACACTTGTACACGTGGTTTTCACCAGACAAAAGAACACACAACCAAATTGACTACATTGTGTTGAACCAGAAATGGAAAAGTTGCATAAAAATACCAAGACAAGACCTGGTGCCGACTGCAACAGTGACCAACAACCACTAACTATCGACTTTAAAATAAGACTCAAAAAGATGGAGCGTCCAACACCACCTCTAAAGCTCGACTACAAAACTCTTGATAACAATTACAGAATTACAGTGTCAAACAAATTTGAATTACTCAATCAATGTGAAGATGATAAAACACCAAATGAGTTGTGAGAAGAAGGAAAAGAACTCCTGCTGAGCGCTGCCTAAGAAACTATCGCCAAAAAGAAAAAAACAAATTCCCCCTGGATATCTGAAGAAAACACTAAGTGAAATTAAAACAAGAAGATGCCTAAAATCAAAGGGTATCAATAATCCAGTTGAAGAAGTAATTTATAAAAAACAAAATACAAAAATTCAAAGATTATAGCGACGAGATGGGGAAGGGTATTTGAATGAACATTGCCAGGGAATTGAAACCTGTTCTATCAATGGGACAACTGGGGAGCTCTACCAAGGAGTGCGAGGCATCACACGAGGGTCTGAACCTACAGTGGACGCTGTCAAGACTGAGGATGGACTTGTTTTGTGTGATGGAGGGGAGGTCGGGGATGGATGGAATCAATATTGTTCCAACCTATACAAAAAGAATGGGGATCTAACAACAACATTGATTAGACTCAATGATAGCGAAGATGAACCACCGCCGCTGCTAGACGAAGTTGTGAGGGCCATAAAAGAATTAAAGAATAACGAGAGCCCGGGAATGGATGAAGTAACAGCGGAAATAATCAAGAATGCTGGCGAAAGTGTTGAGTGCTTCTTCTACAAGCTTTGTGCGGGAATGTGGAATGAGGGAGGATGGCCGGAAGACTGGGTGGAATCAGTCTTTGCTCCCATGCCTAAGGAGGGTGATGCGCTCCAATGCAGCAATAACAGGACAATTACATTAGTAAGTCGCGGCAGCGGGGTTTGTTGAAAATTGTTGCTGAAAGAATGGAGTTGAGGTTGGGAGAGGAAATTGCAGACGAACAAGCAGGTTTTCGCCCTGGAAGGGGTACCAGAAGCCAGATTCTGAATCTGAAATTGATCATACAGAGGAAGAGAGAACATCAAAAAGACCTGTAACTGTGTTTCATCGATTACTCGAAAGCTTTTGATACTGTTGATCACGATATCCTCTGGAAGTGTGTGACCAGCAACAAGTGACTGTGGGAACCATTTGTGGGTTAACAGAGTGGTTCGAGGTCAACCAGGGAGTGCGACAAGGTTGCATTCTGTCTCCACACCTTTTTGATATATATTCTGAAACAATTATGAGAGGTGCCCTAGAGAATTTTGAGGGAACTGTGGATGCTGGAGGATGCAAAATATCAAATCTGAGATGCGCCGATGATATAGTTTTAATTGGCAGCAGTATCACTGAACTACAACAACTACTAGATAAAGTTAGAGAAGCAAGCGAAAAGGCTGGCTTGTTTCTTAATCCCAAGAAAACTAAGATCATGAAGATTCGAAGATAACCGGCAACGAACGATGATGAACATGTTACAATCAATGGAGTGGTTGTGGAAAATGTGAAAGAGTTCACTTATCTTGCAGCTGTTTTATTTAATACATATGATGATTCATCGGAGATAAAAAGAAGAATTACCATTGCCAAAAACGCCACAGTTGCTCTCAGTAACATCTGGAAAGACCGAAGCATTACCTTACGGACAAAGCTGAGGTTATTGAACTCATTAGTTTTCCGAATTGCGTCATATGGTTCTGAGTGTTGGGTGCTGAAGATAGACAAGAAAAAGGTCAATAGTTTTGAAATGTGGTGTTACAGACGAGCACTATGTACTAACTGGACAGAAAGGAAAACGAATGATGTAGTGCTGAGAAAAATAAATTGTAAAGACCGGCTGTTGGCATCTTGAACAAAAGGAAACTAAAGTTTATTGGTCATGTGATGAGAAGTTCAAACAGTATGAGCAACACATTGCGACAGGATGGTGATTAGCGAACCAGAGACGAAGAGGCCAAACCGATTGAAGATCTTGCAGCGAACCCCAATCATCCCCAAGCAAATAAAGATATTTGCGGCCCGCATGTCGACAATGCGCTACAAGTGGAAAGGCAAAAGCGCAAGATCGAGTTGAGTGGCGAAGGCTATGGTGTGCATCGAGGATCCACGGGCCGCTAGCTCCAACAGGAGAACATACCGTCATTGATGATTGTATATATAACTTATATATATAATATAAAGATATAGAATATAATATATAAACTAGTATATCGTAATTATATAGTATATATATAAATAATATATATATAAATAGAATATATATATAATATACACATGTATTTTTTTTAACCCCCCCCGCGTAAGTGCATGCTAATATGAGATGCCCGTAGTCGTCACAGATCCGATACTTAATTGTAGTTTCATGCTTGTGAGTACGCTCTTGGAGTGCAGTACGTCCGAGTAGGAGTCCCAAGTTCTTTTCCACTGAGAGTGCCCGAGTAGTTACCTCTCAAGGTAATCATCTCATTTATCCGGAGCTTAAGGGACCAGACTCACTTAGGCTGGCTTAGCACCCCACACAGTGTGACTAGGTAAGGCATATACAAATTCAAATTCAAATTCAAATTACAATTCAAACACTTTAAATTCCATTAAGTACAATAGAGGTTCACATTCTATATTTACATATTATATTAATAGCTAATTATGTAATAAGATGTACGAACATAGACATATTATACAATCGTGTTTACCCCCCCCAAGATTTAGAACAGGGAAACAGTAAATATCACAAAGACGAAAATCATCGTGCTTAGGCTTGATTTTGAACGCCTGATGTCATTGATAATTTCAGTAGAGGTGTCCTTCACTTTGGTGTAAATGACTTTTGGTTGGAGAATTATTTCTAATGCTTTTCGGCGTAGTATGGTTCCACGCTCACCAGTCCTCGATTTGCACCATATTTCTTGCCGGTTTCTGTGTTCGGATCTTTCTAGATATATAGAGGAGTTATTTGCCTAGTATGGGACACCTGTTAATTGTACCTGTTGTTGTCATAGGTAATAGCCCAGCACCCTTTGCCCCGCGTAACTTCCTTGTCATGATGTATATGATAAGAATACATGTAGATTATAGGTGTATTTCTGATGTACTTTTCAGCCATTTCGTTTGTTCTATATGTAGGTGTGATGTGGTCTCCACTTTATTTACTTTCACTTAAGGGCCTAGTGCCTACTCTCTGCCCGCGAAGTTCTTGTATAGTCTTTATGAGGGTCCTTTGATATTTGTGTTTTAGGTTTAGTGGAGCCCCAGAATGTTAAGACTAGTAATTCTAATGATATACTAAGTGCCTAGAATGTTTGATATACAGCAATCTTGTATTCTGTGGCGTATTTTATTTTGATGCTGATATAGATTTAAGCTTATCAAAGTGCCCAATTATGTTACATGCTAGATATCAGATCAATGTTGTGTCTCAAATGCTCATGTATATATCTAAACGTGCTACCCCTTAGATACTTCTACTGTTAGTGTTGGAGTTGCATGCAGCAACTGGAAGGCTATAATTGTGTCTGTGCGGATATTTTTGCCTATGTTCCTGCACGGCCTACTCGCCTATAAAAAATACATTGATTTTTTTTGTGGATTAGTTTCAGCGCCATTAATATCGCAAGTTAGCTTTTTGCTTACGTTAGGACGTCTTGTTTGCGATTTATCTCACTAGCCATTCAGTTTAGCCCGTTGTTTACAGAAAGGCCAGCGTGAAGGAGATGATGAGTCCGCTCGTCATACGCAATAGAAGACAGTTCATTATCAATTGATGACAGACTCATCTAATGAATATAATAAATAAGATTAGCGGCTAGGAATGGATCCTTGCTGCCGAACACCTTTTTTTCCCGAAAATTGGTTGCTTTGATGATACTTTTCTATGAATTTATGACTGCCATGGTGTTCTTGCAGACAGGGAACTTTGATAACCAAAATGATCAATTCGTGATTTGTTAGTATGTTTCCTTTTACAAGTAATCATGGCCTGACACAAATGCAAATGGCCTTCGCTATAATCACACAGAGTGAGCAAATTGATCTAGCACCTGTTAAAGTTAGTCTATATTTTTATAAATTCATACTGCTGACTTTTTAATAAGCTGTCGCTCTGATAGTTATACTCATAAAAACGCTCGTTCGTGTCGCTTAGCATATAAGGTTATTTACTTCCAAAAATGATGTTAATTGTTTGCCAACGTATTCTCTCGAGAATTTAGATATTATGGAGTTATAGTGATGGGTCGATAATTATAATTTCGCCTCTCTGATCACGGATTACTAGAAAATCAAGGTGTTATGAGTACCATGTTTCCAGAGTGAAGGATAAACACGTGAGATCTCCTATGGATGTATTAATACATCGACTCAGATCAAATAAGTGATGCAATTTGCTGGTAACTATCAATTATGATGAAACGATGGCAATGCCATCCGATCCCCGGCAGTCTCGTACTTTCTTAAGGCTTTCATTTCAGCAATAATTGTTATCCTTACTCTAACTGGCCTGCCGGTTTTTTTTTTAAAAAAGTCTGTGTCAGGCCCTCTTTGGTTTCGTTTATCAGTCTGATGTGATATGTAGCCGGCGATTGTTGCTCCCCACGCCCGCAACTACAGCCACTTGCGCTTATGAAGAAATGCGCTACCGATCTTAACTGCCAAAGAAGTTATTAAAGTGTTATATGTTGCTTTATGGAAATGTCTCGTATTTTGTTATCTCCTTAGTTACTCAGTGTATTACTCAGTTTCCATGTTTCGGCCAGAATCGTTTCTACATTCATTGAACGTTTACTTTCTAAAGCTAATTTGTTTTCGCACACAAGGAGGAGTGTTTTCACATTCCCTTTCTTATGTTTGTATTCAGCCTGCAAGGCGGTGTCATATCTGTTTATTTTGAGAGCTTTATGAGTATTATTTCTATCATTTATGGCCCTCTTAATGTTGTCACTTATCCAAGGGGCAGGAGGACGTCTAACTGTTTTTGTTTTAAAAGGTGCGGAGGCATCGATGCCGTTTTTTATCACATGTGTTAGAATATTTACTTGTCTGCTCACGTCATCTGTTGTTAAGATCTCTGAGAGTAATGATTTGTTGGCAATAATATGTTGGCAGAGTAACTGAGGATTGTATTGTGTTAAGTCGCGAGAGGTTTTAGTGACTGGTTTTGCTTTGTTGTTTTTTCTACATTTATGGTCAAGGTTAAAAGCTCGTGATCTGCAATGTGGCATGGGACAGCGTCTGTGTGAAGTATGATATCGGGTCTGTTTGTTATTATAACATCTAATATGGATGAGGTATTTTCTGTAATCCTTGTAGGTTTCTTTATAAGTTGTTCTAGTTTATTTTTATTGATTATCCCAATCGAGGTGAAGTTCCTTGCCCAAGGGAACAAAGCGCCGGCCGGTGACTCGAACCCTCGAACTCAGATTGCCGTTGTGCCAGTCTTGAGTCCGATGCTCTAACCACTCGGCCACTGCGGCCTATATATACATATATATATATATATATATATATATATATATATATATATATATATATATATATATATATATATATGTATATAAGGCCGCGGTGGCCGAATGGTTAGAAGCGTCGGACTCAACACTGTCACGACGGTAATCTGAGTTCAAGGGTTCGAGTCACCGACCGCCACATTGTTCCCTTGGGCAAGGAACTTCACCTTGATTGCCTACCTAGCCACTGGGTGGCCAAGCCATCCCTAGTCAAGTGCTGGTCCCAAGCCCGGATAAATAGAGAGAATGATTACCTAGGTAACACCGGCACTCTCCGTGGAAAGGAACTGGGGACCCTACCACGTACTCACTCCAAGAGCATCACAACATGAAAACTACAAATAAGTATCATGCTGTGACCACGGCGGCTCAGACATGAACCTACCGTTAAAAGAAGAAGATATATGTATATATATATATATGTATACACACACACACACACACACACACACACACACACACACACACACAACACACACACATATATATATATATATATATATTAATATATATATATATATATATATATATATATATACATACATACACACACATGTGTTATAATATATATATATAATATATATATATATATATATATATATAATATATATATATATATATATATATATATATAT
>NC_051423.1:29653477-29655977 GCF_015228065.2 Penaeus monodon | reverse complement strand
CATCTTTCATAATTTTACCTCGGTACATATATATATATATGTATATGTATATATATATATATATATATATATATATGTATATATATATATATATATTATATATGTATATATATATATATATAATAATATATATATTATATATATAGTATATATATATATATATATATATATATATATATATTATATCTATATATATATATATATTATATATATATATATATATATATATATATACCGAGGTATATTTATACTATATATGGTTATACTGTGCTGTACTGATTCAAGAAAAACAATGCGTACCAGTAAAAACTCACAGCTCATTATTTACCTTGCTCTTTGATATCTCATTCATTGTTTATTCTTCTTCTGCCGCTTTTGTCTCCTTCTTCTTCTTCTTCTTCTTCTCTTTCTTCTCTTTCTTCCTTCTCGTCCTCTTCTTCTCTTTCTCATTCTTCTTCTTCTCAATTATTAAGACCATTTTTTTTGCCAACTGCTTTGACCTTAGTCACATCGTTACCACAAATGAGTACAAATGGGAGACTAGTGTGAAACATGGAGAAATGCCCCGTAGAGTTTAGGCATTTTTTTCCATTATCGGCTACTGATACCTGCAACTGAGCTAATCGCTACAGATAGATAAACTGTTATTTATAGAGAGTTAAGAGATAGATACAGATAGTTAAATAGCCATATACAGATAGGAATTACTTAGGCATATATGCTGATAACATGATAAAACAGGCAGATGAGAAGAGAGAGAGAGAGAGAGAGAGAGAGAGCGAGAGAGAGAGAGAGAGAGAGAGAGAGAGAGAGAGAGAGAGAGAGAGAGACTATGACACATATCAAAAGTTTTACAGCGACATCAGTATGCAAGTTTCGGCTATGTGTGCTAAAATGCCTGAAAGCTCATTTGCACCAGGGTCAGTTTGCAATAATTACACCACACGTTTTCCCTTCTCCCCTCCATGTGTTTTTGGGGTTAATCTGGTAATTTGTATTTTATTGCGATGATTATTACTGCAACTGGTTTGTCCTATTTTTCTATGTGTGATTTCCATCATCATGATTAAAGCTACGGTAATATTAGAATAATTACTGTAATATCATTTATTAAATTACCGCACTGATACCAGTAATGGTATAATATGATTAGGGATGAATAAATTAATTTGGAAAATAATAAAATATGAAACAGATGGAAGAGATATAGAGAGAAATGGTCATTATTAATTAGTAAATTAGCTTATACATGATGCAGTAAGCGGTAAAAGAAATTATACATATATATATATATATATATATACATATACATATATATATATATATATATATATATATATATATTATATATATATATATATATATATATATATATATATATATAATATATATATATTTTGTGTGTGTGTGTGTGTGTGTGTGTGTGTGTGTGTATGTGTGTGTGTGTGTGTGTGTATGCATGTATGTATGTATATATATATAAATACATAAATATATACAAACACACACACACACATACACACACACAAGATATAGCCCCCCCCAAAAAAAAAGAAAAAGAAAAAGAAAAGCGAAGAAAAGAAACTCATGATAAAGAAGGAACCGAAAGATTTTCGAAGACAGGAACCATCTCATCCCATCCGCGTCTTCTGCGAGAAAGCAAGTAATAACCTCCGTGAAGGAATAAGTCTGACTAATAATAACCCTCCTGTCAGGTCTACCTCAGCCTCGTGGGTGGGGAAGGGGGGAGGGGAAAGGAGGGGGAGGAGGGGAAAGGGACGGGGGAGGAGGGGATAGGGAGAGGAGAGGAAGGGGGAAGGAGGAGAGAGGGAGGGAAAATGGAGGGGAGTGGAAGGGGGAAGGAGGGAAGAGGGAGGGAAAAAGGAAGGGATAGGGAGGGGAAAACGAGAGGGAGAGGGGGAAAGGAAAGAGGGAGGGAAAAAGGAAGGGAAAAGGAGGGGAGAGCAATGGGAAGCGGGGGAAAGAAAGAAGAAGGGGAAAAACGAGGTAAAAAAAAAAAACAGACAAAAAAGGATAGAGCGAGAAAGAGAAAGAGAAAAGAAGAAGAAAGGAACGCGAGTAGCTAAGGGACTGAAGGGAAACATCTGAAACATCTGAGAACATCTGAGAACATCTGAGAACATTTGAAAACACTGAAGTCATTTTGACATCTGCGTTTCCCGATGCGTTTGAAGATTTCCCAGGCCTCAGAAGACTTAATCAGGAGGCGCTTGGCGAAGGCGGGCCGGGGAAGTAGAAGGAGGGGGGGGAGGACTGTGGGAAGGAAAGAGGGAAGAGGGAAGGAGGAGGAAGTGGAGGGGAAGAGAAGAGAGGGGGAGAGAGGGAGGGAGGATGGGAAGGAAGGAGGGAGGATGAGGGGCGGTGGGAGATGGAGGGGGAGGGGGGAGGAATGGAGGGGAGAGGGAGATGGGAGAAAGTAGGGGGAGAGGGAGGAATAGAAGGAAGGGGGGAGGCAGAGATGATGGAAGGGGAAAGAGGG
>NC_051423.1:29618477-29625977 GCF_015228065.2 Penaeus monodon | reverse complement strand
AACACCAACGCCAGGATTAGCTTCACTGCTACAAGCATCAGTTCTTTTTTTTTCCTGAACACAGCAGCAGACGAACATAGAAGAGATTGAATTCCCTTACGAAAACCAGACGAGCGTTTCCGAGCTTCATTGTATTCAAAGGGGTAGTCTAAGGCCAAACTAAGGTCACGCTGGTCTTTAGAATGTTAAAACGAGGTCGAAAGATGACCTATAACCTCGCCTAAGGGATTAAGCTTAATATCTGTGTTGATTATAGATCCGTCGTGGCTTACAAGGGACGGACTGGCCGGAGAGGGTAAGGATCTCACAGCTGATGCCTGGGCTATGGTGGTGGAGGGCGCCTGGGTTGGCTTGGAGGGAGGGAGGGAGGGAGGGAGGGAGAAAGAGAGAGAGAGAGAGAGAGAGAGAGAGAGAGAGAGAGAGAGAGAGAGAGAGAGAGAGAGAGAGAGAGAGAGAGAGAGCGACGGAGAGAGAGAGAGAGAGAGAGAGAGAGAGAGAGAGAGAGAGAGAGAGAGAGAGAGAGAATTTTTTAACAAGTTGCACGTGAACGGATATGGAAGTCTATGCACTACCGCAGAAGTAGATGGATGAGTTAAAGTTAGTTCTTCAGCATAATTACGTAAACAAAAAGTGCTGACAAAATTTCGATAATTTTTTATGGGTGGGTTGACTATTGGTTTGCCATCAGTAAAAAAAAAATCTCCCAAATCTTGTGTATTTCGAAAAAGAGATTTCCGTTGGATGCCTTTCGCTCTCTGAATACATTCTTGTAACTTTTCTCATACTGTTAAAAAAAAATGTAAATGCATACAGATTATACCAGATCATACCACAACTCATCTTCTCAAACAACGCGGTCTACAACAACGACCTTTAACCTTTAATCACCTGCCCGCGCTCTACATGATATATACAACACACCCATGTGGCGTATGAGGCTACATATCTACCAAACTTTAATCATTAACGCAAACAAAGTCATTGCAATCCCTTGACCTAACGAGCAACTTCCTCTCTGCAGGAAAGAGGAGATATCGGCAATATTCTACAACCCTTTCATCCTCAGTTGCAATTGCATGGTTGGTAATTTGGTTGCAGTTTATACATGGTGGAGGCACAGAGTGAATTATGGTTTTATTGAATTTGTGATTATTAAGATCTTATATACGCATATCTGTACGTACATATAATAGCTACCTACCTTCTTACATACATGCATACATACGTACATACACACATACATACACACACACACATATGTATATATATGCATATATATATATATATATATATATATATATATATATATATATATATATATATATATATATATATATATATATATATATATATATATATATTACACACACACACACACACACACACACACACACACACACACACACACACACACACACACACACACACACACACACACACACACACACACACACACACACACATCTATCTATCTATCTATCTATATATATATAAAGAAACCAATGAGTAACAGATCATGAAAATTCACAAGCGTAGAAGAAGAACAACAAGAAGACGATAAAACAAAAGACAAAGAAGAAGGAAGAGAAGAAATAAAAGCGAAAGACAAACACTGCATAATTTAGCACAAAAGTAGAGGCGAGCAATGAGAGAGGAGAATTATTAGTAAACTTTAGAGAAAAGTATAGTATGCAAATAAGGGTCACATTCTTCCGAAAGGAATGAGGCTGAAAGTCGACTTGGCTGAAGCTTGATGGGTCAGTGAGCTTTTATATAAATATTTTCTTTTTAAAAAATCTGTAATTGTTGTTGTTGTTGTTGTTGTTATTATTATTACTATTATTATTATTATTATTATTATTATTATTATTATTATTATTATTATTATTATTATTATTATTATTATTATTATTATATTAATATCATTAATATTATAATTATTATAATAATAATAATAATAATAATAATAATTATTATTATTATTACTATTATTATTATTATTATTATTATTATTATTATTATTATTATTATCATTAATGATAATGATAATAATAATAATAATAATTATAATAATAATAATGATAATAATAATAATATTATTATTGTTATCATTAATAATAATAATAATAATAATAATAATAATAATAATAATGATAATAATAATAATAATATTATTATTATCATTAATAATAATAATAATAATAATGATAATAACGAGAATAATAATAATAATAATATTATTATTATTATTATTATTATCATCATTATTATTATTATCAACATTATTATTATTATTATTATTATTATCATTACTATTATTATTATTATAATTATCATTATTGTTAATTATGATTATCATTATTATTATTATAATCATTATTATTATCATTACCATTATCCTTATTATTATTATTATTATTATTATTATTATTATTATTATTATTATTATCATTATTATTATTATTATCATTATTATTATTGTTATTATTATTATCATCAATATTATTGTTTTATTATTATTATTATTATCATTATTATTACTATTATTATTATATTATTATCATCATAATTATTCTCCTAATCATTATCTTCATCATTATCATTATTATTATCATCATCATCATTATTAATATATCTTTTATTATTACTATTATTTTCATTGAAATATTATTATTGCTAATATTATTATTTTTATAATGTTAATAATAATATTATTATTATTGTTACCATTATCCTTTTTATCATTATTACTATCATTATTATTATCATTATCACTATTACTATAATCATTATTATTATCATTTTATTTTATGATTATTACAATTATCACTTTTATTAATTAAATATTAGATCAAAGCAACAATGTAAAAACAACAACACGATATAAACATTGCGAAAACAAACAAAGGAAATGATTAAGAAATGACAGGACGTGGAAACCATAATGTGTTTAGATAGAAGAAAAACAAAAGAGAAAATAAAATTATCAAATAAAAACATATATAAATAAATAAGAGTTTTCGGAGAATGAGATCACCGAAAATTCAGATTTGAAAATTCAAGCTACATTTTAATATCCGTGTTGGAAGCGACGCCAGAGAAAGTTGGGGAAACAAAAGGCTATGTCTGGAAAAAAATATTCAGAGGCTACGGACAAACTCGTGTGAAAGAAGAAGTGTATGTAAATTAAATTAGAGAGGTATGAAGCAGAGGCAGTAGATGTAAATAGAGTCTCCAGGAAATCGGAAATGGGTCTCTTTACAACATGAAGTGAAATTATAGGAAGGAAGAGAATATATAAAGAGAGTAAAGATTATTACATTGAATTATACATTTCAAATAACACAGTCCTTGGATACATAAGGAGGCAAATTAAGTACCTGAACTAACACCGGAGATTGCCCTGGGGGGAAATGGCTCATGATTAAGAGCTTACAAAAAGTAGACGTAAAGGCATTTTGAAAATTAGCCCATTTATGTTCACCAAATCATATTGTACTGAAACTGTAATCCTGTTAGGCAAGAAAGGAGGCCTGGAAGACCTATCGTCCTATAAAATTACAGCTGAATATATAAAATCTGTTCTGTAAAATGCTCTCGAGTGGACTGCCTGGAATTCATAAGGAATGCCAACCGTGCGAACTGGCAGGATTCACAAATGGATATTCAGCCACAGATCATGAGCCAGCGAACCAGCACAATGTGAATGCACCAACTCAGATAAACCAACATGACTAGCCTTTGTAGTCTATGAAAATATGACTCAGCAGAATGGAGAGCTGTTATAAATCAAATTCACCAGAATTGAGCAAATAAACATATATGACTTCTACAGAATGTCTGTATAAATGGAACAGCAGCAAACGCAAAAAGGAATCAGATGTGATAAAGATAGCAAAGTGTGACACGGACAAATATTTCACCAATGCTATTCACAGGTTGTCACGAAAGTATTTTTCAGGGATATATCTGGGAAGATAAGAGAGTAGATATTGAGTATGAGCACTTGAGTCATCCGAGATTTAGCGGATGATATGATTTTAATTGCAGACGCAGATAAGGCAAATAACGATAGTTGGGGGATGCACAATTACCTTAATATGAGCAACTCGAAAAGAAGCTTGGGACTGAACTGGGGTGAAGTAAAGCTACGTAGTTAACAGGAAGCCTTTGAAACCACAGACATATCATGGAAGTTCCCTTACCGGCATGTCAGATATATATATATATATATATATATATATATATATATATATATATATATATATATATATATATATATATATATATATATATATATATAACGTTAATCACCACTTTGTGTTTCCAGTAACATACAGATGCGATTAGATTAGTAGAGAAATAAGAAAGATATGCAGAGTAATGAGCAAAAAGGACCCAGAGACAGAACATGTTTAAGTTAAAGAAAGAGAAGGTTAAAAGAATGAAAGGGAGGGTAGGCTTGGCTTATACCAATAAGAATAAAGGAGTGGAAGCAGATGATGACTAGACAGCAAACAAGACCGAGGACTTTGCAGAAACGCATAACAGTTATTAGCACAGTGCCACTATTCATGGCTAAATATGTTGACGGTGATGTGTGTTTGTTTGTGTGTGTGTGTGTGTGTGTGTGTGTGTGTGTGTGTGTGTGTGTGTGTGTGTGTGTGTGTGTGTGTGTGTGTGTGTACTAGAGGATTCTAGACATTTTACACACATTTCAATGTAAAAGTAAAAGTTTGGATATAAATGTAGATAACTTTTCATGAGGGCTAAAAAAATAATTGTTGTTTGTGTTGCTGACTGCATAAGTTTTTAAAGTATCATTGCACATTATAACGCATATAAATCTTTGATGCTGTATTTAATCCCAACATCACAGACCCATATAATATTACACGCATATAAACACAAACACACACACACACACACACACACATATATATACACATATACATATATATACACACACATACACACACACACACACAGAAAAAGACACACACATATACTCACACAGACACAGAAAAAGAATACGTATTCATTATACATTTACCTTCTTATTTATTACATATGTCAGGTAAACATTCGGAGTTGCCTCAGTTCTATCCAGCACTTTGGCTAAAATCTACGGGACATTTTACCACATATCATTTTCTAGCAGAATACTGAATATAGTAGTCATGTTTTATGAAACTTTATTTTTAAAGCAGGAGCCCATAATTACAGCGGACTGAATTTCAGGCAAATGTCCCCGAGGAATCCATTTTGAGAACGTATTTGAATAAAGAATAAACAGCTTTCCATCTCACTGTAATTTCTTTATATCATCAGAAATCAAAATGTAAATACAGATTGAAATAGCATATCAAAAGGTAAAAATAAATTCTTGTCGTATAATAATAATAATTACTACTGCTATTACTAATAATAGCTTATGACTCAACAGAGATATATAAAAATAGGTTCTGGTGAAGACAGGACGGAGCCATCTTATCTTCTCGTAGAAATTGTTTCGATCGTGGATTCGCTATACATCTCCGCAATGTCTGTTAGCGTATAAAAAAATTGTCATATATTTGTAAAGTATTATGACACTGTTGCCCATTTCTTCGACAGGATTTATTCAAGCCAGGAATTAAAAGGCTATCTATTGGGCTGCGATCTGCCACCAAAGTTCGGCACCAGAAGCAAGAAGCGCGACTGTATCGTGTTCACCCTGTTTAAGGTGAGGGAGGAGGGAGGCGCCTGGGTCCCCTGCGGCCTCCTCAAACGGAAGCTTCGGGTGAAGAAGGTGTTGAAGGGCGGGTATTACGCATTTTTCTCCAAGGGGCAGATAGTCTGCATGATGCACCTTACCTGTGTCTTGTAGTCGTAGAAAGAATAATTTCTGGAGTTAAATGGCCTCACAAACTAGAGAGAATGATTACCTAAAAGGTAACACCGGTACTCTCCGTGGAAAGGAACTGGGGACCCTAAGACGTACTCACTCCAAGAGCATCACAACATGAAAACTACAATTAAGTATCATGCTGTGACCACGGCGGCTCAGACATGAACCTACCGTTAAAAGAAGAATTACTAATAATAATAATGATAATAATAATAATTATTATTATTACCATTATTATCAAAATAATAACACGTAATAGTAATAACATTAACAATGGAGATGATATTAATGATAATGGTAATAACATTAACAATGATAATGAAAATGATATTAATAATAATGATAATGATGATGATAACAATATTAACAATAATGAGGATAATGATAATATTAACAATAATGAGGATAATGATAATATTAACAATAATAATAGTATTAATAGCAATAATAATAATAATAATAATAATAGTATTAATAGTAGTAATAATAATAACAATGATAATAATAATAATAATAATAATAATAAACATGATAACAATGATAGTAATGATGATGATGATGATGATGATGATGATGATGATGATGATGATGATGATGATGATGATGATGATGATGATGATGATGATGATGATGATGATAATGATAATAATAATAGCAATACTACTACCAATAATAATGATAGTAATACTAATAACATTAATTCTAATAATGATAATGATAATGATCATAATAATGATAATAATGATAATAATGATAATGATAATAATAAAAAATTTAATAAAGATAATAATAATAATAAAAACAACAACAAAATATTAATAATAATAATAATAATAATAATAATAATAAAACAACAGTAATAATAATAATGATAATAATACTAATAATGATAATGATAATATTAACAATAATGATAAAAATGATATTGATAACAGTAATAATAACAACAAAAACAACAACAACAAAGCAACAATAACAATAATAATAATAATAGGATTCATATATCCATCTATCTAGCCATATCCATATCTATCTATCTAGCCATATCTATCTATCCATCTATCTTTCTAGCCATATCCATATCTATCTATCTAGCCAAATATATCTATTCATCTATCTTTCTGGCCATATCCATATCTATCTATCTAGCCATATATATCTATCCATCTATCTTTCTGGCCATATCCATATCTATCTATCTAGCCATATATATCTATCCATCTATCTATCTAGCCATACCTTCATTCTTCAATTTCAACTGCTCTTATTCTCTTCTTTATTTTCTAAACTAATCCTACATACTTTTGATGTTGTGTAGCTTCTCCTTCCTCCCTTCTCCTTCTGTCACCTTCCTCCCTTCTCCTTCTGTCACCTTTCTCCCTTCTCCTTCTGTCACCTTACATCTCCAGTCTCTCTCAGACTGAGCAAAGGACACAGTCCACTTGTGTGGCATTTCCTTCACCTTTTTGTTATTTTTATGATATTCTATTTTTCCTTCTTCTTGAAAAAGGTATTCACCAAAGCCATTTCCATTCGTTTTGCAAAATCCACCACCATTTGTCCATCAACATTCCGTCTCCTTTCACCATATCTGCCACCTCTTCATCTCC
>NC_051423.1:29608477-29610977 GCF_015228065.2 Penaeus monodon | reverse complement strand
ACCCCGACGGCGCCTGCGCGTGAGCACCTCACGCTTGGCTTCGCGAGACTCGATCTCACGGCCGCCGGGCTCCGAGTCAGGGGCGGTACCTCTGAGCTACGAAGGTCGGTGACTCAAGGCGGAACATGACGGTTACTTGAATCGCTCATTATCCCACCTATAGGCCCATCAGTTTATAGGCCAATACTAGTAAATCGATGTCTACTGAGTGATTATATATATATGAATGATGATGATAATAAAGACAGTAATAAGAATTATCGTAATGATGTGGTGTATCGACTAAGTATATCAATGGCCAGGGGTCCCGCACTGTTAACTTCCTTCCATGATGCTAGTAAGGGACACCTTTCTGAACTTTGTTGCGACCCCTGATGTACAGATCCCCTTGAGGTGTGGGAGCGTGGGGGGGGGGGGGTGCTAACTCTTTGGGGGAAAATTTCCGCGTGTATCTCATTAAAGTTTGACCTAATTAAAGTTAAGTCAACAAAACATTTGAAGATACTAATTGATAAGAGGATGGAATATAATAGGTAAATATTAAGAGGGCCCTTTAACTGTTATATTAATCTGCCTTGAATAAATAAAAGCAACTTCAAAGTGG
Organism: Penaeus monodon; assembly: GCF_015228065.2. Taxonomy (NCBI): domain Eukaryota; kingdom Metazoa; phylum Arthropoda; class Malacostraca; order Decapoda; family Penaeidae; genus Penaeus; species Penaeus monodon. The sequence continues at coordinate 29,610,373 of NC_051423.1, read as the reverse complement.
AGTACTTAAAGGCTTACGTTAAAAGATGAATAAAAAAGTAGTCCTAAAAGATCCTCAAGCAAAAGGTCTGAAAAAACGTCTCTATGACGGAGCAGCATAACAGCACTGATGGTGCATCTCGAAATAAAAAGTAAAAAAAAAGCAAGGGCTAAATGTAAGCAAAAACACAAGAAGAGTGAATAAATAAAATAAAATAAAAGTCAAACCATTCAAATAAAACCGTAAGGCGTCACTGAAAGTTCATGTTTTCTTTTAAGAAAAGAGATCACGTCCAGCTCTTAATAAAATGAAAATGATAACTTGCTTTGTGTTGCTGTAGCTCTGGCAACCAGTGTTCTCGAGTAAAAAAAGGGGCAATAATACATTCACTGACTGCTAGAGACTGACTGTATTTGGTGGTAAATTAGGTCATATATATACACATTCTGTGACGTCAACAGCCAATAATGACTTCAAATTAAACCACATGACAATTTAAACATGTCATGGAGGATATCGTAAAATAAATCAAGAAAAAATACAAATAAAAGAAAATAAAAATAATTTAGATAACCTTACATAAGACAAATGAAATAGCCAAACACAGTAACCTAAAATTCAATTATTCAATAAAAACTATTAAAAACCAGCAGACACAGTAAAAGCGAAATTGTACATGTAAAGGAAGAGAAAGAATAGATATCACGCAGACGATCACAAAAATACAAAAACGACCTAAAAATAGACAAAACACGCGTAAAGAAAAGGAAGAAGAAAAAGAAGAAGAAAAAGACAAAGTTATTAAAGTTGTTATTATTATTATAGTTGTAAAACACACGGACGGAAACGGGACTGAATCGACAAATCGGCGGAAGCGAGAGATGTTATAGGAGGCTCACGGGAAGGTTGCTGGGTCAGAGGTTTCCTTTCTGTGCTAATAAGGGCAATAACAACAAAACTATTAATGGTAAGGGTGATGATGTTAATATCAGAAACAATAATGATGATGATGAAGATAATAATGAAGATGATTATGGTAATCATAATAATATTAATGATAATTATAAGAACAATCAAATAATAATAATTATAATTATGATAATTATGATAATGAAAATAATAAAAAGAATAATAATGATTGTTATGATAACAATGATTATAATATTAATAATGATGATAATAATGGTCTGATATTAATCGTAATAATATTGATAACAAAAACTATGATAATAATACTAATGATGATGGTATTGATTACAAAAATAAGAATGATGCTGATGCTGATGAAACTGATGATGATGGTAATAATAATGACAATAATGATAATGATAACGATAATGATAATGATAATGATAATGATAATGATAATAATGATAATGATAATAAATAAAGAAACTAATAATGATAATAATGATAATGAAAATGATAACGGAAAATAATGATAGTAATGGTAATAACAATAATATTAATTATAGTAATAATATTAATAAGAATAATGGTAATAGTAATAGTAATGACACTAATAAGGATAACAATAACAGTAATAATGATAATAGTTATTATTATAATAAGGATAATAAAGATAATATCAATATCAATAATAAGAATAAATAATAATGATAACCACAAAAATATGAATGAGGATAGAGATAATAATGGGGGAATTCAGAGCAATATCGAAGAAGATGATGGCAGCAGTAATAATAATAATCATGATAGGCGCCTGCGCGTGAGCACCTCACGCTTGGCTTCGCGAGACTCGATCTCACGGCCGCCGGGCTCCGAGTCAGAGGCGGTACCTCTGAGCTACGAAGGTCGGTTACCCATTTGTAAAAGGTAAAATTACTTAAACCGTTTATTATGTCAATTTGTAAAGATCTATTAGTAAGAAATGTAAACATCCAATACGAGTTGATA
>NC_051423.1:29585977-29593477 GCF_015228065.2 Penaeus monodon | reverse complement strand
GCTTAGAACCAGAACTTAAGATGTCGTAAATATCATTTGTTCATTTGACTGGGACCGAGTGAAAGCTCTACGATGATATGATATTTATTTATTCAGCAAATCGCACTCATTAGGGGGGTCTACAGGAATTCAGTCATGGGAAATTTTTATAGATGCGTACATCACCAGTTTGATCACAGCGGGGGTGATGCACGTGAAAGCCACATCAGATATACTAAAAAATGACTCGCCACCTCTTCACCCCTAAGTTGGCGTCCCAACTCCATAAGTATTTTTACTCAGAGTGTTAGCAAGAACACATACCAATCCCTAATGTGAACAAGTTAATATCCAACCCAAAAAGGAGATTAGCGTAAAAAAGGAAATTAAAACAAACAAAAAAACTAGTGTTGATAAACTCTGAATAAAAACACCTGTGTAAACACAAAAAAAGAAAAAATGGTGTAAGAAATATAATTTAGCGTCGAAGCCCAAATATAAGAAATAACACCAAAGGGGACCACAAGATCACGGACTGCCTGACACTCACAAGGTCAGGCAGGTATCAAGACAAAAACCAAGACAAAGTAAAAATAAAAAATAAAATGGCCCTGAAAGTATTATGGGGGAGACTAAAAAAAAAACTTCCTCCCAGGAGGTACGGATCCTCGAACTAAGGGAAGGAAACCAAGTATTGACTTAGTTTCAAACCATTGAATGGCACACTGGAGGTACGGATCCTTAAGCAGTGTTTCTTCTATGTTACGTGGTCCTTTTGTACTCTGACACTTTGAGTTCACAAAGTGCTGCTTTGGGAATTAATAAAAGAATGCACCCTACAGATGATAACGTAGCGTGTCGCACGCCAACGTCCAAAAGAGACCAGGTGTCTCCTACACACAACCACTGGATAATACTTAACTTTGTGGAGAAACGAACTCGGCAAATCCTGGCGCGAAGCGAGGTAAATACACAAAGCGAGAGCACCAAAAACACTGAGGGCGGCACCACAGTACACAATAGAAGTCAGGACCGAACTTGTTTCCCCTCTCAAAACCATGGATAATTATACCCCGAAAGAGACCCTCAGGCCATGCCATGTAAAGTAAGTGTCGGACCACCAACCCGATAGTTCGGCAGTCCAACAAGGCAAAGGACCCAAACAACCATGAAAAGAGAGGGAGAGAAAAAGCACTATCTAAAGGTACGGTTAGACTGACCACCTATTTCGTTGGAATCCAACGATTATCAGTGACTTGGAACCCACCCGCCCATCCGTTTTGGTTGCACTACGAAAAGAACCACCAGCTCAGTCCACTGGATCGCAGCATCAAAACAAATCGTGTCCGCAGTCCCTCATCAGTAGTTGCGATGGATCCCGCGCTTGTCTCCCTTACTCTTACGACACTTGCTTGCTTCCAAAAGTACAGAGAATATAAAAAGACCAAGAAAAGTAGAAAGAGACTATGGATGAAACCATGGCTACAGAAAAAAGACAGAAGTGTGTATCACAAGTTAATTGCAGAAACACGAGTGGATGATGGCAGTGTGTTTTATGATTTCCATAGAATGAACAGGCAAAATTTTGATGTTTTGTTAAATTTGGTGGCACCCCTCATCCAGAAAGAAACCACACAGTTAAGGGACACTATATCTGCACCAGAACGACTCTCTCTGACTTTGCGTTATTTAGCCACAGGTAAGGACAAATTTCATGTTTTCTGCATATTTAGACCTTTATTTAAAATACTTTTTAGCATTTTTTATTAATTTAATTGAATATTTATTTACATAACCTAAGGCTAATATTATAATAAAATAATATTATAATTGTAATTCTTAAAAATTCAGTATTGGGTATGCTTATACACAATAATTGATTGGCACAGGATAGTGTTACGGCAGCCGTAAATTTATATTCATTTTCTAGCGTTACGGTAGCATTACTGCGCCTAACCTAATTTAACCTATCTAACCTAACCTAATCCTAAGCTAACCTAATCCTAACTTTTAACCTAACCTAACTTAACCTAACCTACCCTACCCTTACCTAACCTATCCTAACCAAATCCTAACCTTACCTAACCTAACCTAACATAATTTGAGTGTTGGCGGCTCAGTGCGAGTCGAATGTTGAATTTATTTTAATAGCCGTACTCGGAAGTGCAGAATTAATGCGCATGTCCAAAGTCGCTTACGTAACGCTAGAGTGCTCGGGACGGATTACGGCTGCCGTATCAGTAGACAGTGCGAATTGATTTATAGTATTCTGCAGAAAATGCAGACTATGCTACCTATTGGCTCAAAACAACAATATTACACCATCAACATCTTACACTTTAAAAAAAAATATCACCTGTTTTTACTTGAATTGTAAACACAATAGGATATATAAACAATATTGACATAATTAACAATAAATATATAATTTTACCATATAGGTATGATACTGGGATAAAGAAGTTGCCATGAAAGAAAATGTTATATCCTTATTCAAGTATTGAACATATTAATTAAGTATACAATTTCTTTAATACAGGTGAAACTCGTCGCTCTCTAGGATTCCAGTATAGGATAAGTCATAGTTTGATCACCTACATAATACCAGAAGTTTGCAGTGCAATATATTCCGTCTTAAAGGATATGTATCTGAAACTTCCATCAACATCAGAGGAATGGAAGCAAGTGGCAAGCGACTTTTATAACAGCTGGAATTTTCCAATGTGTATTGGAGCTCTGGATGGAAAACGCTTTTTTATGAGGAAACCAGAAAATACAGGATCAGAGTATTATGATTACAAGAGTCGCCATAGTATGATCATGTTAGCTCTTGTTGATGCACATTATAAATTCATGTATGTTGATGTAGGAGCTCAGGGATGCTCAAGTGATGCAGGTGTTTGGGACCGTTGTAAATTAAGAGAATACCTAGAAAAAGAAAAGCTACTAGTTCCACCACCTGATACTTTGCCATTTTCAGATCAGAAAGTTCCATACGTAATTGTTGGAGATGATGCATTCCCCCTCAAAAATTATCTGATGAAACCTTATCCTGGCCAGAACTTAAGTGTCGAACAAAGGATATACAATTACAGACTATCAAGAGCTCGTCGTATTTCTGAAAATGCCTTTGGTATCCTTGTTGCCAAATTTAGAGTGTTTGAAAAACCTATTCACTCAAGTCCGGCAAACACTAGGAAAATCATATTTGCAACAGTTGTTCTCCATAATTTCTTGAGAAATAATTCAAGGCAGCTGGAAAATGAAAATATTGGTAATGGTTTAGAAAACCATGGACTTCAAAGCCTGGATAATGTTGGAAGAAGACCTGCTAAGAATGCCTTGGCAACAAGAGATATTTTTAAGGACTACTTCAATGGTAGAGGTCGTGTGAGATGGCAAGAAGATGCAGCACTCTTGAATTAAACAAGTTGGCACTGATGATTTGATGATTATCATTATCAAGTAATAAAATCACATATTGTGTTTCTTTTAATGTACAGTAGAATAAGTTTCATGTTTCATCTAGTTTTTACGTAAATAGTATAGTATTTTCATGTTTGTTGTACATTTCTTTTCTTATAATATATTGCAATATATATGTTATATGTTTGTTTGTTTTTCTATTACACCCTAATCTCAAATGATAAATAAAAGTCTTTCTGATAACTATGATCATGTAAACTAAATATATATTACATAAACAAAAACAGATTTATGACAAGTTCACCAGCATACAAACACATTTTCTAATATTGATTTAAAACTGAATGTGAAGGAAAAAACACTTATTAGAAATGAAATTCCAACCTTAATTATTCAATAGTTTTTTTTTCATTACTGATTTTTCTTTATAAAATGTATCAAGTTATGTATAATAAAACAAAATAATAATCATCGAAACAATTAAAAGGATATGAAAAGAACATCTTACATTTTAAATTTATTTCTCCATTTTTAAAATATATATCTAGAAATACTATAGATCTTAAACTAAATCTTAACTAATACTAAATGAAAATAAATATATATTAGAAAAATAAAAGTAGAAAACTAGAACATGACCAGCATAAAATAAAAGAGGACTTAATATGACTATATACAAATTAAATCATTGGCATAAATCACAGTTTGAAAACATTTATTGCACTTCATGATATTTCAGTGATCTTAATTATTGCCTTGCCTTTTCTTTTCTATGGCTTGACACTCTCTGGTTTTTGCTGCAATAAGCTCCATCACTTGTACTGTAAAGTCCATTTTAACCTCTTCATAACTGCTGAAAAACTTCATGGCAGCCATCACAGACTCAGTAACCATGTCATGGCGTGTATTTTTCATGGCCTGCTCTGCACAAACTGCCTGCAAGTTGTCAATGGTCTTCAACATTCCTTCTTCCACTGCATCACTCTTGTTCATTTTCCTCTTCTTTTTTACCACTTGTGAGTTTTTTGTATAACTGGTATTGGGCTGATCAGGTATTTCTCTGATGATCTCTTCATTAATATCAGGCAGAGGGGAAGCTGTTGGATTTGACGGTATTGAAGTTGGTGATACCGATATATCATAATCCTCAAGATCCTCTATAGGTCCCTCATACAACACCTCTTGCTTCTGTTGTGGTTCCTGAGAGTTAAGCAAAACACTTTTATTTTTTGTATTTAAAACTCAGAATGATTTTAGTTAATGAACCTTGAATAAAATTTTGTAATATTTAAATATAATTTCTTAGCCATACTGTTATGTTTCAATAAGTGTTGTATTTTTTAGAATATAATTGTAGTTATAAACACATTTAGCAAGCTTACCAAGTCATCAGGGTGTATGAAACTGGATTCTGTAGGGCCTAAATCATATGCAGATTGCATGAATGAGCATGTCTTATAATGCTCCCACTTAATAGGAGTTGTTGCCGCGGAACCACTTGGAGCATTCCTTATTTTCCGTAAACATTTCTGCTATTGGCCGCGGAGGTACTTGAATTTGTCCATTACTTCAACTGCAAATAATAGAGAAAATAGGGAGATTAAAACTTGCAGAGGAATATTCATGCGTAAATAATAACATAACATCATAAATAATACAAATCATGCTTTTTTGAATTTAATATTATTCCCATACATCTGTTTTACAAAGGCAAAGGGACACGTTGGAGTTTTTTAATTTGTTGTTTATACATGATTCTGGTTATCATGCTCCACATTTTAAACTAAATATCTATTTTGGATTTTGAGATTTTATTAACTGATAATTTATCATATTCAAAGTCCTTAAAATATTACCAAACAATCTTGTGAGTGTATTGTTAGATTACAAGTTGCGACAACTGGGCTAGCCCTTCAGGCATTGCACATTTTTCAATGTAGTCACGGCTATTTGAATATTATAAAATTAGTCAGAATACCAGTGAGCTTATTCTCTGGAAAGCAGTTTGCACTTGTAATTTGTTATTTGTAAAATTATATTAAGCAACTTATAAGAGTAAAGGACAAGATTTTTTTCATTAATTAATTATTAAAAAATACTAATATAAAAACAAATACAAATTGTTAATCTCTGATCATATTTTACCTAGCATTTTCTACAAACTCCAAGAGCAATTAACAAATACTTTGCATGAATAATAGCATAATTCCGTGCATATAATTGAAATTTCATTATACTAAAGTTAAAATAAATTGATACACCAAATAATGTTTTTCTTACCTGTTGTAATTTCAAGTTGAGGATACTCTGTTTTCAGCTCTACACATATCTTGTCAAACAGAGTTCGTTTCAGCGTTTTCTTGTGGTAATATGGATGTTTTATATTCCAAAGGACATTTTCTTGCCGTACTTTCTCTAAAAGAGAGGTAATTGCTTCCGAATTCCACATTTTAGACACAATTATGACGAGAAGACGTTCTTCCTCTTCGAAAAATATGCGCGCTTGTTTATGTTCGTCCGTCAAATGAGGATACAAGATATATTGCATTGTTTTTCTTTTATTTTTTAAAATAATAATTGATATAAGTATATATATGATTATTTACAATTATAATTAATAATTGTAATTTATTTATGTATATATTAATTATAATGCATAAATATATAATTAGACTAATGCCATGTATACTATAGACTCTCAACGAGTATGACTTTTCCACTGGAACATCGATGGATCGACGGGTTGACCATCGCTTCGGACGAGTAGCCAAAAAAACAGTGGAATGAACCAATCGGTGGGCAAAATCCACTCAAAATGATTAGATTTCATGAATCGATGGCCAGTCTAACCACACCTTAACGAACATTACTCCCTTCAGGGGCTATTATGACACTTTGGAAGCATCGCCGAAGAGATAGAATAATAGAAAAAAATAAACAAGGGAAAGGATACTCAGGAAAACTGATAATACACAGTTTAAATGAAAACTGCATTTTGGACTGTACGTATTTACGGTAACGAGACATGGTTAAAAATACGTTGCGTGGTCATAACAATAACGAAGTTCACATCACTGTCTCTGTCGTTTCATGTAGCATTGGCCGCGGCTTACGAAGTCGTACTCGAGTCGCGAGGCGCAAATGGCGGGTGAAGCACCAGCCTCGTGCGGGTGCGCAAAAGTGCGCGCCCACTCCTTACGAAGAAAACGGAGATCCTGATAACCCAGGATCTTCAGGGGGTGGGGGGGGGGGGGCGATACGAAGTGATGCCGCACTCAAGCCGAGAGGGCGAGGCGCATGGCGGGCAGCCTCACGCGGGTGCACAGTGAGTGCGCCCGCTTCGCTGGTGGAAGCGGAGCCAGGGACGTCTCATCCTAGTCAACGGCAGCATCGCAGTTCCCCACATCCTTTATTCCGTGGCAGAGGCAGACATGTGGCAAGGTCAAGACCCGGCCTCAACCATTTGGCGCCCGAAGATGATCATAGTCCTGGCGAGATCGGCCTTAGAGTCGGTGAGTACTCAGCCGTACACTACAATTATTATTATTGTTATTATTATTATCATTACCATTACCATTACCATTACCATTACCATTACCATTACCATTACCATTACCATTACCATTACCATTATCATTATCATTATCATCATTATTATTATTGTTTTGTTGTTATTATTGTTATCATGAATATTATTTTTCATCACTGTCATTATTATTATCATATTGGTTATTATTGTTATGATATTCATTATCATTATTGTAATCGTTGTTATTGTCATTATTATTAATATTATCATTATGATCAGTGATATTGTTATTACTCTTCCATTATCAGTATTATTAATTTCATTTTTATTATTATCTTTATTATCATCATCATCATCATCATCATCATCATCATCATCATCATCATCATCATCATCATCATCATCATCATCATCATTAACCTTACTCCTACTTTTCTCATTATCACCATTAGTTATTATTAGCGTTTATATCATTATCATTATGTTGTCATTATAATTATCATTGATATTATCGTCTTTATCATGATTGTTATCATTATTATTGTCATTTTAATTATTATTGTTTT
>NC_051423.1:29566984-29571984 GCF_015228065.2 Penaeus monodon | reverse complement strand
AATTTTACGTAAAAATATACACATACAATACACACATATTTTTTGTATGTATGTGTGTGTTGTGGTGTGTGTGTGTGTGTGTGTGTGTTGTGTGGGTGTTGTGTGGGTGTTGTTGTGTTGTGTAAAAATGTTTATTAATTATATCACACACAAAATTATGATTTAATTCGCCCACGCATTTTATTTTCACTCCCCCTCGGCTCAAAACAAAAAAAGTAAAAAAGTAGAATATCATCGTATCCCAACTAACGTCAGAAGGCACTCACTGACCTCCGCCTATCCAAAGGAAAAAATATCATAACCCTTTAGTATTGTGGTGTGTGTGTATATATAATAATATATATATATATATAATATTATATATATATATATATAATATATATATAATAATACACACACAACCCCAAACACACCACACACACACAACACACACACCACATACACACACACACACACCCCCCAACACACACCACACACACACACACACACACACACACACACACATACACCACCACACACACACCACATATACACACCACACACGCGCGCACACGCATATATATATTAATATATATATAATATATATTATATATATATATAAAATTAATATATATATATATAATATATATATACATAATACATATATACATTATACATATTATATATTATAAAATATATATTATTTATATATATATATATTATATATATATATATTATATAATATATATATTTAATTTCATGCCCCTTCTCACTACCTGTTTTCGCTAAAAATAGTACACCCCCAAAAAAAGGTTTTAGAAAAAATTTTTTTTCTTTGACCGGATGCCTGGGAAAAATATTTTTAGAACTGTTGATGTATTGAATATACCCTTGGCTTTATTCAGCCCTTTTGGGTTTTGTTGGGATTCCATTCAAAAATTTTTTTTTTTTTGCTGTTATTTGTTTATTTTCTTCCCTTTTTTCATTTCTTTTTCCATTTTTTTTCCAAGCATTTTTTATTATTTTATTATTATTATTATTATTATTTTTTTATTATTATTATTATTTTTATTTTATTATTACCATTATTATTATTATTATCATTATTATCATAATGTTTCATTTTTAAAACTTTATTTCAAATGTATTATTATTAACATTATTAATACTATTTCATTCCCTTTGCTATAAAAAATAATAAGACGATATATCATATTTTCATATTTTCGTATTTACATTTATTTTTACATCATTATATATATATAATATATATATATATTATATATAATATTATAATATTATATTATATATATTATATTATATGTTTATAAAAAATTAACATATATCATTAAATTTATTATTATATTAATGAAAATTTAAATTTTCATTTATTATTTTATTTTTCTTATTTTTTTTTTAAAATCTTTTATTATTATTATTTTTTTAGTTATTTTTTATTTTATTTTTATTATCATTATTATTATTATTTTTATTAATTATTTTTATTATTGTTATTATTATTTATTTTAAATTTTTTTAAAAATTATTAAAATTTTTATTATTATTATTACTGTTTGTTTTTTTGTTGTTGTTGTTATTGCTTTTTTAACAATATAATGAAAATTGAAATAAAAATAAAAATAATAAAATAACAGTAAGGATAATAATGAAATAAAATAAAAATAATGAAAATGAGAAATGAAAATGAAAATGATAATAATAATAAAAATTTTATTATTACATTATTATTATTATTATTTTTATTATTTTTATTATCATTATTATTTTACATTATTTTATTATTATTATTTTTTATTATTATTATTTTTATTTTTTTATAATAATAACTTTATTTTATTATTTATTATTTTATTATTATTATTATTATTATCATTATTATTATTATTTTTTATGAAAATAGCAATGGTAATAATAGTATAATTTTGAAAAATAATAAAATAGAAATAATAAAATAATAATAAAATAAAAATAATAAAAATTAAATAATAAACGATAAGTATTGATATGATCTTTAAATAATAAAAATAATAATAACAATGAATATCAATAATGATATGAAAATAATAATAATAATGATAAAAATAATAATTAAAATAGTAATAATAATAATAACTATTTTTTTGTTATTAATTTTATTTTTAAAAATTCATTTTTATTGTCATTATCATTATTATTACTGTTATTACTTTATTATTATTTATTTTTTTAATATTATGATTATCATCATTGTTATTATCATTATTTTTAGTATTTTTATTATTCATTATTATTATTTCTTTATTATTTTATTTTTTTTTTTTTTAATATCATTTTTATTATTACATTTTTAATTTATAATAAAATAATAATGTGTAATGATGTGATAATTTTAAAATTTAAATAAATAAAAATAATAATAAAAATATAGCAAAATAATATAATAATAAATTTTTGTTTTTATTATTAACATTATTTCAACATCATCCATTTTTATTATTTTTATTTTTTCTTTTCTATGTTTTTTTTCTTATTCTCTTTTTTTTCAGCATTATCACATTCCAATGTTTCCCTATTTTATTTAAAAGCAATTGTAATTTGTATTTTCTTTTATCCATCATTATACAATTTCTTTTCTTTCTTTCAAAATCTAATTCCTTTTCGTTTTTTCACATTTTTAAGCATAAAAAAGTAAAATCGTAAGCTATTTTTTATTTTTACTAGAAATTTTAAAAAAAAAAAATTAAAGCAAAAAGGAAAAACCGCGAATCCCAAGGGAAAAACTTGGAGGAAAGACGGTGGAAAATGGAGAAAGAAAAATATTTGGAAAATCGAGAGGGGGAGAAAAACGAGAAAAAAAATATCGGGAAAAAGGGGAAAGGGGGGAAAACAGGAAAAAAATAAAAACTGCCGGGGAGGAAAAAAGGAGGAGATGGCACATACGTCATTGAAAACGAATAGATTTAAATACATGTAATGGGTAACTACTATCAGATACAGAGCTTTGACAAGGAATGAATAGAATGAAAATTTTTCAAATACAAAAGATATATTTTACCGGGTTTCGAATGCGTCTTCGTCAAAATACATACAAAGAGAAAATTTCAAGAAAATAATGTCAGCTCACGCCGATATATTTTTCTTGTATTTTTCTGTTGTAGTATTTTGACGAATACCATTCGAAACCGGGGGGCAAAAAACATCTCTTGTATTGTGAAAATATTCATTCTCATTCATACCTTTTATACATTTGTCAACACGAACACGGTTTAAAAAAAAAAAAAAAAAAAAAAAAAAAAAAAAAAAAAAAAACCCCCCCCACCCCCCCCCCCCCCCCAAAAAAAAAAGGGAAAGAAGAAAAGAAGAAGAAGAAAAGAAAAAAAACACGGGAGCAAAATTTCAACAAAAACAGAAAACAAAAAAAATTTAAAAAAAGGGGGAATTGGACGTAGCAGGTAGTAAAACTTTTTAGCAAAAAAAAGCTGAGAGAGGTTTTTTGGGCGCCCATTGACACTCGCTTTCAAAACCCCTGGCCACAACGAGAGAGAGGTAAGAGAAAGGGGAAAAAAGGGGGAAAAAGGGGAGAAAAAAGGGGGAGGAAAGAGAAAAAGGGGGAAAATAGAGAAAAAAAAGAGAAAAAAAAGGAAAAGGAGAAAAAAAGGAGGGGAAAAAAAAAGAAAAAAAAAAAGGAGGAAAAAGAGAAAAAAAAGAGGAAAAAAAGGAAAAAATTTTAAAAAAAAGTGAGAAAAAAAGGGGAAAAAAAAGAAAAGGGGACAAAAAAAAAAAAAAAAGAAAAAGGAGAAAAAAAAAAAAAGGGAAGCTAAAAAGAGGTAAATAGGAAAGTTGAAAAGGGAACGATAAAGGAGAAACGAAGAAAAGAAAAAGAGGTTAATAAAGGGGAAAAAAGAGGAAAAAAAAATAAAAATAAAAAGAAATAAAGAAAAAAAGATGATTGGAAAAAAAAAAAAAAAAAAAAGAATTTTTAAAGATAGAAGAAAAAAAGAAGGAATAAGCAAAAAAGGAAAAAACAAAAAAGGGAAAAAAGAAAATAGGAAAAAAATATATGAAAAAGATAAAAAGGGGTAAAAAAAGAAAAAAAAAAAAGATGTTAAAAAATTTAAAAAGAAAAAAAATGATAAAAAGAAATAAGAAAATAAGTAAAAAATAGAGGGGAAAAAAAAATAATAAAATAAATAAATAAATAAAAAATACCTAAAAACAGAAAAAAAAAAAAATTAAGAAAAGGAGGGAAAAAAATAAAAAATAAAGGTGAAAAAAAAAAAAAAAAAAAATAGAAGGAGAAAAAGAAAAATGAGGTTTGAAAAAAATTAGAAAAAGAAAATTAAAAAAAAAAATGAAAAAAAAGTAATAGATGGGGGAAAAAAGAGTAAAAGAAAAAATGATTAAAAGAGAAAAGAAAAAAAGGTAAATTGCAGAGAAAAAAGAAAAAGATGAGGGTTGGAAAAAATAAAAAAATAATAATAATAAAAAAATTCATAAAAAAAAAAAAAAAAATTGTAAATAATGAAGACGAACACGAAGAAAAGGGAGGAAAAGGGGACAAGATGATCTATCCTGGGAATAAATATTCCACTTGAGTAAATAGATATTAAAAAAAAACTCTTTTTCCCTTCTCTCCGTGTTAAAAATGAAGGGGTCACACCACACCACACACACGCACCACCACCGCCCGCACACACACACACACACACACACACGCCCGCACGCACGCACGCACACACGCACGCACACCAAAACACCACACATGCATATACATACTACTTTAATATAGTAGAAAGGACAAAAGATATTTTTTTCTTACTTTGTCCCATTTTTATATGGGGTCGCTATAACCGGTTCTGGCAGATTTTTTTATGTCCGGGTGCCCTTCCTACGCCAACCTTCTCTATTTACCCGGGGTTGGGGCCGGCACTGACTTGGGTTGCTTTGCCCACCCAGCGGCGTTAAGAACCCTGAAAATTTAGATATAAAAAGAAAAAGAGATGAAATAAGTAGCGAGAATA
>NC_051423.1:29556597-29559139 GCF_015228065.2 Penaeus monodon | reverse complement strand
TATTATTTATTTATTATATAATTTAAATAGCAATGGTAAATAGTAATAATGTTGAATAATAAACAATAGTATAATATAATAATAATATATAATATAATAATAATAATAACGATAATGATATTGATAATTGATCATAATAATAATAATAATAATAACAATAGTAATATCAATAATGATAATGATAATAATAATAATAATGATAATAATAATAATAATAATAATAGTAATAATAATAATAACTATTATTGTTGTTATTAATTTTATTCGTATCAATATCATTATTATTGTCATTATCATTATTATTACTGTTATTACTATTATTATTACTATTATTATTTCTAATATTATTATTATCATCATTGTTATTATCATTATTATTAGTATTATTATTTTCATTATTATTATTATCATTATTATTATTATTTTTTTTTTATTAATATCATTGTTATTATTATCACTTTTAATTATAATAATAATAATAATGATAGTAATGATGATGATAATATTAATAATAATAATAATAATAATAATAATAAATAATAATAGCAATAATAATGATAATAATAATAATATTGTTATTATTATTATATCTATTATTATCAACATCATCATCATTATTATTATCATTTATATTTTCCTCTTTTCTATGTTTTTTTTTCTTATTCTCTTTCTTTTCAGCATTATCATCATTACCAATGCTTCCCTATTTTATTTCAAAGCAACTTCGTAAATATTGTATTTTCTTTTATACCATCATTATACAATTTCTTTTCTTTCTTTCAAAACTCTAATTTCCTTTATCGTTTATTCATCATTTTTCAAGCATAAAAAAGTAAAATCAGTAAGCATATTTTTTATTTTTATCTAGAAATTGTAAAAAAAAAAAAATTAATGCAAAGGAATAACCGCGAATCAGAGGAAGAACATTGGAGGAAAGACGGTGGAAAAATGGAGAAAGAAAAATATTTAGGAAAATGCGAGAGGGAGAGAAGACGAGAAAAAAAATATCGGAAAGAGGAAGGAGGGAAAACAGGAAGAAAAATAAATGACTGCCGGGGAGGAAGAAGGAGGAGATGGCACATACGTACATGTGAATACGAATAGATTTAAATACATGTAATGGATACACGTACATATACAGATACAGACGCTTATAGACAAGGAATGAATGAGAATGAATATCTTCACAATACAAGAGATATATTTGACCGGTTTCGAATGCGTCTTCGTCAGAAATACATACAACAGAGAAATTACATAGAAAATATATGTCAGCTCACGCCTGATATATATTTTCTATGTAATTTCTCTGTTGTATGTATTTCTGACGAATACGCATTCGAAACCGGTCAAATACATCTCTTGTATTGTGAAGATATTCATTCTCATTCATACCTTGTCTATATTTGTCAATATGAATACGGTTCATAAAAAAAAAAAAAAAAAAAAAAAAAAAAAAAAAAAAAACTCCCTCACCCCCTCCCCCCCCCAAAAAAAAAAGAAGAAGAAGAAGAAGAAGAAGAAGAAGAAGAAGAAAAAAACACGGGAGCAAATTACAAGCAAAGACAGAAAACAAAAAACATTTAAAACAAGGAGGAATTGGACGTAGCAGGTAGTAAAGCTTTGTAGCAATAAAAGCTGAGAGAGAGTTTTTCGGTCGCCGATTGGACAACGTCTGTCTTGACAACACTCTCGGGCTCACAACGAGAGAGAGGTAAGAGAAAGGGGAGAGAAAAAGAGAAAAAGGAGAGAAAAAGGGAGAGGAAAGAGAAAAGGGAGAGAAAAAAGAGAAAAAGGAGAGAAAAAGGAGATAAAAAAAAGAAAAAAGAAAAAAGGCGAGAAAAAAGAAAAAAGGGAGAGAAAAAGGAGAGAAAAAAAGAGAAAAAAGAGAGAAAAGGGAGAGAAAAAAGAGAAAAGGGAGAGAAAAGAAAAAGAAAAAGAAGAGAGCAAAAAGAGAAAAGATAGAAAAAAAAAGAAAAGATAGAAAGAAAGAGAAAAAAAAGAAAAGGAGACAAAAAAGAAAATAAAAGGAAAAGAAATAGGAGAAAAAAGAAAAGGGAAGCTAAAAAGAGGTAAATAGGAGGAGTTGAAAAGGAACGATAAAGGAGAAGACGAAGAAAAGAAAACACGAGGATTAATAAAGGGAGAGAGAGAGAGAAAAAAAGAATAATAATAAAAAGAAATAAAGAAAAAAAAGATGATTGGAAAAAAGAAAAAAAAAAAAAGATAATTTAGTAAGAAGATGGAGAAGAAAAAGGAAAGAAGGAATGAAGCAAAAAGAGAAAAAGCAAGAAAGGAAGAAAAGAAAACTAAGGAAAAATATATATAGAAAAAGATAATAAAGGAGTGAAAAAAAGAAAAAAAAACGATGTATAAGAAAAATTAAAAGAGAAAAAAAATTGATAAAAAGAAATAAGAAAATGAAGTAAATAAATAGAGAGGAAGAAAAAAAAAATAAGTAAATAAATAAATAAATAAAGAGATATTCCTAAAAAACAGAAAAGAAAAAAAAAATTAAGAAGATGGAGGAAGAAGAATAAAG
>NC_051423.1:29546597-29549097 GCF_015228065.2 Penaeus monodon | reverse complement strand
AGAAATGAGATTATATTAAAGATGATATTTTTCAAAAATGCTTATCTCACCTCTCCTTGAAACGTTCACATATATTTCTGAAATATATAAAAGAAAAAGGAATGCGAAATTCACTAACCTACAAGGAACAAAATAAAAATTATTACAAAAAAAAGTAATCATAGAATCATTAATGCAATTAATGTTATTATTAGTAATTATAGAATCATTAATGATCAGAAGTTCGCGTCACTCAACATGAAAAATAAACAAGAAAATAGGAATAAGAATAATCACAATAAAAACAAACAAACTGAAGAAAAAACAAGAGAGTCAATTCAATAACAATAAAGACAAAAAAAAAAATCAAGCAACTTTACAACACGAACTAAAATCAAACAAAGAATAAAAAAAAAAAAAAAATAAATAAATAAATAAACAGATAAAATAACTAAACAGATAACAAACAAACAAATAAGCAAACTAAACAAACAATCAAATAGACAAACTAAACAGATAACAAACAAATAAAAAAGAAAAGCCAAAAACAATCAACAAAATAAGAAAACAAACAAAGAAACAAACAAACAAGCAAATAAACAAAAAAAAAAAAAAAAAAAAAAAGCGACTTTATAAAGCGATAAAGTGGAAAAGTAAAGCCAACGAATACCGGCTGAGTGTGTCCTCGAGGGCCAGGTAAATGCAATTCTCCTCTCGGTTTGCTTGCAGGTAAATGGATGAAGAGGGGAAAAGGACGGGGAGGGGAGGGGGAGGGAAGGGGGAGGGGGAGGGGGAGAGGATGGGGATGGGAGGAGGAGGAGGGAGGGGAAGAGAAGGGGGAGGGGGAGGAGGGGAAGGGGAGGGCGAGAGGAGAGAGGGGAAGAAGAGGTGAGGGGAAGAGGAGAGGGAGGGAAGGGGAAGAGGGAGGGGAGGGGAAGAGATAGGAGAGGAAGAGAGGAGGAAAAAAGAGAAAAGTGAATGAAAGAGAGGGGGCCATGGCGAGAGAGGGATAGAAGAAATGGAAATGGGAGGGGAGGGGATGATAGAAGGGGAAAGGGAAGAGAAGGAAAGCGATAAGACGAGTGAAGAGAGAACAGAGGAAGTAGAGTGAAAGAGGAAGGGGAATAAAAGATATAGTGGAGAATGGAAAGAGAAGAAAGAACAGGGAAAGAGAAAAGAGGAGTGGGGAGAAAGGAAGAGAAAGGAGGGGAAGAGAGGGGAACGAGAGCGGGATTGAAGGGGAAGGGGAGGGGAAGAGAGGGGAAATTGGAGTAAAGGAGAGAGAGAGAAAAGAGCAGAGAGGAGAATGAGGAAAGAGGAAAAAGGAAAGCGAAAGCGAACGAGGAGAGAGAGGAGAGAGCAGGAAAGAGGAGGGGGAGGGGGAAGGGAGAAGGGGAGTGAGCCGGGGCATGGGGAGGGTAAGGGAAAGGGGAAGGTGGGGAATAGGGTACAGGAAGGCAAGGGGAGAGAGGGAGTAAGGGGAGAGGGTAGGGTATTGATAACATTGGCTAAGTGAGGAGGGAGAGGAGGAGGGAAGGGAGGGAAGGGAGAGGAGGAGGGAGGAGAGGAAACGAAGGAGAGGAAGAAGAGGAAGGAAAGGAAGGGAAAGGAAGGGAATGGAGGGAAGGGGGGGAAGAGAGGAAAGGGAGGGAAGAGGGGTTAGAGGAGGTCGGAAGGGGAAGGGAGTAGAAAGGGAGAAAAGAAGAGGGAGGGGGAGGAAGATCCAAGGGGGTGGAAAAAGGAGATGGAGGGCGAGGATGAACCAAGGGGGGGGGGGGAGAGGGGAAGGGGAAGAGGGGAAGAGGACGAATAGGGAGGGAAGGTAGAGGGGAGAGGATGGAGGAGGGAGAGAGAGAGGATGGAGGTCGTTGCACTTGGGTGGAGTGTGGGTGCCTGGGTAAGGGGGTGGCAGGGAAGGGGGGGGGAGGCCGTTGCTCTTAGGTCAAATGCATCGAAGGGAGGGGGGGAGGGGGAGGGGTAGGGGTAGGGGGAGGGGGGAGGGAAAGGGAGGAAAGTGAAGGAAGGTTATTGGTCCCCGGATGCTGGCCTAAACTGAACCCTGGGACAAGTTTTATTAAATTTATATATGTTGCAACTTTGATAAAAAAGAAAGATAGAAAAAATTGCTACAAAGAACTAAAGAATACGAGATTAATCCGTTTCTTAAATTTACTTATAAGAGTTATGTAATCATAATTACTACAGGGCTGAGGGACTTAAACTGTTGACTTCAAAGTTTAATCAACATGAAAAATGGAAATTGATATCAAAATATGATGATAAAAGCAAGATGCAAAAGAGTTACAAGCTTTCAGTATCATATAAAAATACACAAATACGAGAAAGAAAAACAGATTTCACTATTAAGGTTTTCTGACATTTTTCTTTTTTCTCTCTCTCTTTATCTCCCATTCCGTTCTTTTCCCTTACCTTTTTAGTTCCTCTCTATTTCTCTTCTTCCCCTCTCTCTCTCTGTCTTATTCATCTATATATCTCTCTTTCTCTTTCCTCTCCTCCCCCT
>NC_051423.1:29539097-29541597 GCF_015228065.2 Penaeus monodon | reverse complement strand
AGAGCGAGATCGAAAGAATTTGATCTACCGAGCGAGATCGAGAGAGCGAGAAGCGAGAGAGCAAAAACAAAATCACAAGAGATCGACATCTAGAAAACGAGATCGCGAGAAATCGAGAGAGACAGACAAACCGAACATGAAAATAAAAAAACAAACAATCATCGCCTTATTAAAAGGCACCGGAAACCAGAACCCAATATCGAACACACAATAAACAGAACGAGAAGAGAAGTTAGAACCAATTGCACATACCCTGTCATCATGCAAGCGCATAAACTACACATAAACGAAACACAGAACGGAATCACTTGCTCATAAGACCGAGTGTATTTCTTGCCTGGCTATTTAACTTCGACACAGGTGGGTGTCTGCTCCTCGGGGCTGAGCGCCGTGAGGAGAGAGAAGGAGGAGAGAGAAGGAGGAGAGAGGAGAGGAGGAGGAGAGAGGAGAGAAAGGAGGGGAAGAGAGGAGAGAGAGGAGGGCAAGAGAGAGGGTGAGAGAAAGGAGGAGAAGAGAGGAGAGAGAGGAGGGGAAGAGAGGAGAGGGTGAGAGAGAGGGTGAGAGAGAGGAGGAGAAGAGAGGATGAGAAGAAGAAAAGTAACGAGGAAGAGATAGGGAGGAGGAGAAAAGACGAGAAGAGATGAGGAGAAAAGAGGAGATAGAGGAGAAGCAGAGGAGAGAGGAGAAGAGAGGAAAAAGAGAAGAGGAGAAGAGAGGAAAGGAGGAGGAGAGAGGAGAGAGAGGAGGGGAAGCAGAGGAGAGGAGGAGAGAGAGGGGGAGAAGAAAGGAGAGAGATGAGGAGAAGAGAGGAGAGAGTTGAGGAGAAGAGAGAAGAGAGAGGAGGAATAGAGAAGAAAGAGAAGAGGAGAAGAAGGAAGATGAGGAGGATGAGGGAGGAGGATGAAAGAGGAAAAAGAGAAGGAGGAGAGTGGATAGAGAAGAAGAAAGATGAGGAAGAAGAAAGGTGATGAATAAAGAGGCGAGAGAGGAAGACAAGGGAATATAAGAAGGAAAAAAAGAGAGGAGAGAGGAGGAGAAAAGAGGAAATGGAGGAGAAGGAGGGACAAAATAGGCGAGGATGAACGGAGAAAGAAAAAAAAAGAAAATGGAGGAAGAGAAGAAAGAGAGGAAGTAAGGAGGAGAGAGAAGGGGAAGAGGAGGTAGGAGAGGAGAAGAGAAGGGAGAGGAAGAGAATTGTGGGGAATTAGAAAGGGAGAGAAGAGGAGAAAAGAGAGAGAGGGAGAGAGAAGTAGGTAAAGGGGAGAAATGAGAAATAAGGAGGGAGAAGAAACGGCAAGTAAGGGGAAGGGGAAAGTAGGAAACAGAGAGAATAAAAGAGAAGAGAAGAGAAGAGAAGAGAGAGAGAGAGAGGGAGAGAGAGAGTGAGAGAGAGAGAGAGACAGAGACAGAGAGAGAGAGAGAAACAGAGATAAAGACAGACAGAGAGAGATGGAAATAGAAAGAGAGATAACCAGACAGAGAGAGCGAGAGAGAAAGAGAGAGAAGAATCATGCACAGCCATGCGCCATGCAGAAGAGGGAAACTGAGAGTCGATTTCACACAACCCGGGCGCGTGCTCTTGCTCTAAATTCCTTCCATTTAATTACCACAAATACACTCCAGGGACCTGCTGCCTTGCCTGATAACGGCTCCTGAAATTGATTTAATCGCCATTATTCTAGGTTCAAGAGCAAGCCGGTGAAAGAGGGATTAATGTTGGGGATTCTGTATGGGTATGGGAGGGTGGGTGGAAGGAGGGGGAGGGAGGGTAGGGAGGGAGGGGAGGTAAGGAAAGGAGAGGGTGGTAGGGGGGGTGGAAGGAAGGGAGGGAGGGGAGGGAGGGTGTGATAGGGATGGAGTGAGAGATGGTGGAGGGAGGGAGGGGAGGGAGGAAGGGAGAGGGGAGGGAGAGGTAGGAGGGAAGGTGAAGTGAGGGGAGCAGGAGAGTGGAGGGAGGGTGGAGGGAGGGTGGAATGGGCAGGGAGTGGTAGGGGAAAGGTAGGAGGGGGGTGGAGGGAGGGGGGAGAGGAAGGAGGGTGGAAGGAGGTAAAAGGGAGGAGGAGGAGTAGGAAGGAGAGGGGCAGAGGGAAGTAGAAAGAGAGAGAGAGAGAGAGAGAGAGAGAGAGAGAGAGAGAGAGAGAGAGAGAGAGAGAGAGATGGAGAAAGAGAGAGAGAGAGAGGAGAGAGGGGAGAGAGGAGAGACGAGAGAGAGGATGGAGAGGAGAGAGAGGAGAGAGAGAGAGAGAGAGAGAGAGAGAGAGAGAGAGAGGAATATGATGAACAGGTGTTCGAGATTCAATGGTTAAAAACTTTCTGTCCCACTTCTTAATTCTTCCTGTTCCCCCCACCGCTTTCTCTCTCGTCTCCTCTCTCCCTTCAAACCTTCTCCCTCTCCTTCTCCTTCATCCTCTCCTTTTCCCCACCCTTCCTTATCCTTTCCCTCTCCCCCCCTCTCTCCTCTCCTCACTCCCTTCCTTGTTCTTCACTCTTTCTCTCTCTC
>NC_051423.1:29516597-29521597 GCF_015228065.2 Penaeus monodon | reverse complement strand
ATATATATATATTATCAACATTCATCTATCCACAGAAATCTATGTCATTGTAATATTAATAAAGCAAATCATAATTGCATTTGTTATCAGTTAGATATAACCTGTTGTCACCAATATCTTTTCACAGTGAGCTAATTCCATCCACCCAAGAGAATAATAAAGCAATATCATGATTATCATTTCATATAAAACTTTTTAAACAAAAATCGTACTGAGAATTTTCTCATTCTCGCTATGATTCCTTAACAGATTAATTTTGCCGTTTATTCTTACCAACAGCTGTAATCAGGAGCTTCCCCCTTTATTTTACCATGAACGTCTATGCAAGGAGTGATGCTCTTGATGCCACTATCCAGTCACATTTAAACATTTAATAAAAAAAAAAAAAAAAAAAAAAAAAAAATTACTCCTTTCTTCACTGTTAATAAAATCGAGAAAAAATTGTCATCATTCATTCTCATTAATACTTCAACAATATAATAATAATGATAGAGATAGTGGTCACAAAAGACACTCATCATCTGCCTCATGATAGCAACGGAAAGGCAAAACGACATTTATCATTTACAGGTTTCTGCGTCTCATACCAACTGCCTGACAACACGTTAATTAAATGCTCTCTCACTATATACCCTTATCTAGAACATGAGCACCGATATAATCACCTTTAATTCACTCTCCCTCATGACTGTAACACATCAACGTGAAGATATCGATGTTTATGAAAGCTTAGATTTACAAAATATTTAATAAACGAAACTATTCTGTGACTTTCTTTGCCCTCTCATTCGTTCTCATGTATACCTTAGCATCTGCCTCAGTGTCACATCACGAATCCGGCAAGATGTTCTCGATCTTATCATCCGGCCATATCCATGCATTAAAGTAGTCATAGCAAAGTCATTTCCCTTGCGCCTCACGTCTTAAACCTTCGCTAATCCGGCAGTGTGGAAATCCGGTGTGTGGGGAGAGCGTGTAAACCCAGTCCCATCCAAACCCTTAAAAAGACGAATCAAAATAAATTACCCTCGTCTCTGCCGCACGTCTCAAATTGACCTCGCTAAACCGGCAATCTGGAGGGTGTTTATACCCAATCCCATTCGCATTTTGAAAAACAAACACACAAGCAAACAAAACAAAACAAAAAAAAAGTCAAAACAATGTCCCTTCACCTGCGGCTTACGTCTCAAGTCACTCCCGCTAATCCGGCAATCTAGAAACTCAGTATTTGGAGGAGAGTAAATTCAGTCCATTCCTCCCATGCATTGGAAAAGAAGGCCACGGCGAAGTCAAATAGCTGCTGGGGAAGAAGATATATTCAATTCCATCCCTACACTCAAATCGAGGTCTAATCCGCCAGTCTGGAAAGTCGAGTGTACAGCATAGACACTATTCCATTCATATAATAAAAAGAGAAAGTCACAGCAAAGTCAAGTAGCAGTTGGACGATACCGTATGTATCTATCCCATTCGTACCTTGAAAAGAAAGTCAGTATCAAGTTTTCTCTCCTTCGGCTCACGTATCAAATCGCTTTCGTTAATTCGGCAATCTGGAGACTTGGTAGTCGAGGAGTATATATATATATATATATATATATATATATATATATATATATATATATATATATATATATATATATATATGTATGTGTATATATATATATATATATATATATATATATATATATATATATATATATATATATATATATATATATATATATATATATATATATATATATATATATATAAATGTAGGAATTCATGTCGAACAGATTGCGAGTAGAACAACGAAGGGTAGTACAAGAAAACACACGAATATGGCATATTCGCGTGTTTTCTTGTACTTCCCTTCGTTGTTCTACTCGCATATAAATGTGTGTGTGTGTGTGTGTGTGTGTGTGTGTGTGTGTGTGTGTGTGTGTGTGTATACATATATATATGAATATATATATATATATATATATATATATATATATATATATATATATATATATATATATATATATATATATATATATATATATATATGTATATATATATATATATATATATATATATATATATATATATATATATATATATATATATATATATATATATATATATATATATATACATACTACATATCCATACATTAGAGGGATGTGCATGCATCTTCCCCTATCCATACTTAAAAAGAAAAAAAAAAACGACGCAAAATTCCCTCACCTGCGGCTCACGCCTGAAATCGACTGCGCTAATCCGGCAGTCTGGAAACTTGGTGTTCGAGGAGAGTGTATATATGAGGGGACTTGCTATTCCGGCCAACGCAGGCACGTGTAGCGGTCTCTTGGTTCCGAAATTGTGTCGTAAACTTTCTTTCTCTTCCGGGGGAGACGGTCAAGTTAGAAGGAGGGCAGAAGGGAGGGAAGGAGAGAGGGAAAAAGGAGAAGGAGGAGAAGGAGAAAAAGGAGAAAGAGGAGGAGAGGGAATTGGAGAGTGAAGAGGATAGGTGGAAGAGGAAGAGGAGGAAGAGGAATGGAGGGGAAAGAGGAGGAGAGGAGGAAGAGGAGGAGGAGGAGGGAAGGAGGAGAGGAGGAGGAGGAGGAGGAGGAGGAGGAGGAGGAGGAGGAGGAGGAGGAGGAGGAGGAGGAGGAGGGAGAGAGAGGAGGAGGAGGAAGGAGGAGGAGGAGGAGAAGGCGGAGGAGGAGGAGGAGGAGGAGGAGGAGGAGGAGGAAGAGGAAATGGAGGAGGAGGAGGGAAAGAAGAAAGAGGAGGAGGAGGGAGTGGAGGAGGAGGAAGAGGAGGAGGAGGAGGAGGAGCAAAGGGCGAGTGAGATAGGAGAAGGAAATGGAGAAATAGAAGTAAAAGTAGAAAGATCAGGAGAAGGAGAAGCAAAAGGAGAAGGGAGGAAAGGATAAGGAGAAAGGAGATGTAGAAAGAGAAGGAGAGGAGTAGGAGGTGAAGGAAAAAAACAAACAGGGTAAGGGAGAAGGAGAATGAAAATGAGAAAGGAGAAAGGAAGAGAAGGGAAGGAGGGAGGGAGGATGGGAGAGAGGAAAAGGAAGAGGAGAAGGAGGAGCAATGAGAAAGAAGAGATGAGAAGGAAGGAGTGGAGGAAAATAAGAAAGGAAGCAGGTAGAAATGAGAAGGAGAAGGATGAGAAGAAGGGAATGGGAGAAGAAGAAGAATGAGAAGAGAGAGAATTAGAAGAGAGGAAAGGAGGAAAGCGGAGAAGAAGAAGAAGAAGAAGAAGAGAGGTTGGGAGGGAGAATCAGAAGCGAGGGAATAGAAGAATGACGATAAGAAAGGAGTGAAAGAGGAGGAGGAGGAGGAGGAAAATGAAAATAAGAAAAGAGTAAAGCCAGGAGGAGAAAAAAAAATAAGAATGAGACAGAAGGGAAGAATGGATAATTGAAAGGAAGAGAGGAAATTCAGAATGAAAAGGGAGGTAGGGAAGGGAAGGAGGGAAATGAAAATGAACGGTAACAAGGGTAGAATAGGAGAATAGGAAGGGAAGAGGAGAGGGAGACAGCAGGGGATGAATGAAGACAGAGAGGAAGAAGGAGGGAAGGAGAGGAAAAAGAGAGATTGAATGGGGGAGGGAGAGAGGTCGAGAAATGCGCGCGCGCGTGCGTGTGTTTGGGAGAAGAGAGAGAGAGAGAGAGAGAGAGAGAGAGAGAGAGAGAGAGAGAGAGAGAGAGAGAGAGAGAGATGGGGGGGAGATAGATAGATAGATAGATAGATAGATAGATAGACAGATAGATAGATTGATAGATAGATAGACGGATAGATAGATAGATAGATAGATAGAGAGAGAGGTGGGGGAAGAGAGAGAGAGAGAGAGAGAGAGAGAGAGAGAGAGAGAGAGAGAGAGAGAGAGAGGAGAGAGAGAGAGAGAGAGAGGGGGAGAAGAGAGGAGGAGAGAGGAGAGAGAGAGAGAGAGAGAGAGAGAGAGAGAGAGAGAGAGAGAGAGAGAGAGGAGGGAAAGAAGAGAGAGAGAGAGAGAGAGAGAGAGGAGAGAGAGAGAGAGAGAGAGAGAGAGAAAGAGAGGAGAGAGAGAGAGAGAGAGAGAGAGAGAAAGAGAGAGGAAGGGGGGGGAGAGAAATATATATATATATATATATATATAGATAGATAGATAGATAGATAGATAGATAGATAGATAGATAGATAGATAGATAGATAGACAGATAGAGAGAGAGAGAAAAAAAAAGAGAGAGAGAGAGCAAATATGAGAAAGAAAGAGAAATAATGAAAAATGAAAAAAAAAACGAAAAACGAAAAAAAAACTGCATCTCCCACTTGGGTATATTGGAGAATAAGAATTATTAGTCATTGACAATAACGCTGAGCTGGGTCCCGTGTTTCCGCTTGAGCCAATACGGACCGCCGTTAAAGCACACATGACTCATTATTCACTCACAACTACTCATGGTCATTCTACAGCTGACTCAGACACGGAAAATGACATCACATGATTCAGCCTTTCAGATTTCAGACACTGCGCTTGATCTCCGTATCTGTGTGATGTAGCAATGGCTGGTTTCAGAGTGGCTTGCCGTTTGAAGAGAAAATATCACCCGGTTTTGAAAAGGGACTTGTGAGTTTAGTGGTTTCCTTGTTCGGGCTAATGGAAGACAGATCGAGGCGGTTTCGAGTTTGTTAAATGGAATTCGAGTGTAGTCCGTTATCGAAGAAAAAGGGGGGGTAACTTTGCTTCGAAAAAGAGTGTAGTGTGCCGAAATATATATATAGTTTTAATGACAGTGGGTATGGAACTTGGTGCTATGGTCATGCCTAAATTGACCTACGCCTCTCCCGCCTGGTCCCCCTCCCTCACCGCCACCCAGCTGCTACAACTTGAGAGGGTGCAGAAAAGGGCAGCCAAGATCATTCTCGGCCCTGTCTACACCTGCTATGACCGCGCCCTGGCTGCCCTAGGCCTCACCTCCCTCGCCACTCACTACTCAACCTCACTGCAGCAGTTTGGTCTAAAATTGCTGAGCCATCCACGC
>NC_051423.1:29489097-29496597 GCF_015228065.2 Penaeus monodon | reverse complement strand
TAATTTGTTATTCAACTTTATCTCAAAAAAAAAAAAAAAAAAAAAAAAAAAAACAGCAGAACAAGTTTATTGAATTATTACAAAAATATTAAACTTGGTAGTAAATTTACTTAGAAATCATAGTGGTAAGATATACATCAAAGCATCTCCTTAAAAGATGTAGCAACATCTTGCCATGATAATAGTAATAATGATATTGATAACAACAGCAACAACTACAACAACCACAACAATAATGATGATGATAATAATAACAATAATGATGATGGTGTGATAATAATAATGATATGTCAGAAATCCTGAAGATATGAATAGTTTTAAAGGTGATGATATTTAATAATACTATTAAAGCGATTATACGAGTCATGATGCTAAAAATTATAATATTGATAATACCACTGCTTTCACAACAACAACACTACCAGTAATACTAAAAATAATAAAAACAATACAATAACAGTAGCCTCATTGAAGATCCGAACAGAGGAAACCTCAGCAAAACGAAATTATATGAAATGATTTAGAGATTCCCAATGGTAAGTTATGATTTGGTTAATTGAAATGATAAGTGAATATGAACGAAAGTCAAACGGAAAAAGCAAAGAATAGAAAAGAAAAAGAAAGAATGTGACACGCAGACTTTTAATAAAAACAGAGGAAATGAACATATAAGAAAAAGAGTGATATAAGAGATATAAGAAAAAAAAATTATGTGAAACTTATACACTAAAAAAAGTGTAAAAAAGAGAAAGAAGATAAATTCAAAATGTATACACCTAAAAAAGGCATAATATAGAATCAGTACAAGAAATGGGTCATATCCCTGATTCTTGTAAATCGCGTAAGAAATCATCCGAATAAAAAAATATATTAGAAAAGTTTTTTTTTTCTTCTTCTTTCTCTCGAGGGTTGGAACCTTCGCTGCAACGCCATCTCTTGCAATGAAGGGACGTGTGCAACATCAAGCGAAGGGCGTGTGCAACATCAAGTACCGCTGTTGTTGCCACTACTAATATTATTACCATCAATATGAACATGATGATGGTAATGATACTGATACTGATAATGATATTAGTAATGATAACAACAACAACAACAACAATAATAATAATAATCATTATTATTATTATAATAATAATAATTATTATTATTATAACAAAAATAATTACATTAGTGATAATAATGGTAAAATAATAATAATAATGAAAGTAATAATAATAATGATAATGATAATGATAATGATGATGATGATGATGATGATGATGATGATGATGATGATGATGATGATGATGATGATAATGATAATGATAATAACAAAGATGACGATGATGAGGATAGTAGTAATAAAAGTAACAAAAACATATAATAATCAAAATTATAATGATATTAAGAATTAGAGATAAGAAATTAATTATACACTTCAGAATTTCTCAGATAATCATTTCCATTTCCTGAAAACCAGTGCAACAGCAAAAAAAAAAAAAAAAAAAAAAAAAAAAAAAAAAAAAAAATCCCAGGCTGAGGAAATAAAACAAATGGAGGACACACACAAAAAAGAAAGAAAGAAAGAAAGAAAAAAGAAAATAAGAAATACTTAAAAGACTAATTACATTAACTTACATACAAGTCTCTCAATATCACCGTAATGGGCTTCTGCTAATTACACGGGCTATACATCTTCGTAGATGATCAGCTTCTTCTTAATTAGGCAAAAAAATCTCATTAGGGAAGACACCAATTCATTGCAAAGACAGCGGGGGAGGATGGGGGGGGGGAAAGGGGCGTATTGCAGGCCCACGCAACAACGTAAAAAGAATATGGACATTTTGCATTATGAAATAAGATTTTTTAATATAATGATAATGATAGTAATGATAATAATAATGATAATGATGCTAATGGTAATGATGATGATAATGATAATGATGATGATGATGATGATGATGATGATGATGATGATGATGATGATGATTATGATAGTAATGATAATGACAATGATAATGATAATAATAATGATAATAAAAAAAAAATTAACAATCATAGTAATGATCAAAACGATAAAAATTATAATACTGGTAATAATAATAATAACAATAACAATGCAAATAATGATAATGACTATCATAATGATAGTAATGAAAGTAATGATAGTGACAATAAAGAAAATAATGAAATGATAAAAATAAAAATAAATTGCGCATAATCAAATCACTTATTTTATTTTTTTATTTTTCTTTCTTTTTCTTTCCTTTATCTTTAACCTTTATCTTTGTTATCCGTTTTTATTTTGGTCATCATTTTTACTCTCTTCTTTCTATATTCTTTTCTATCGTTCTTTATTTATTTTTCTCTGTTTTCTCTGGATCTTAGTGATAGCTGAATGAAAGAGTTAAATTAAATAGATTATATTTAAGTTTCAATTAAATCCGGTTTAGATTAAGGAGTTAAATCTCTTAAATCTTTGATTAATTTCTTTCGTAAAAAAATATTTTTTTTTATTCCTAGTCTTGGATAAGTTAGTTTTTTTTTGTGTTTGTTTGTTTTTCTTTTTCTTTTCTCTCTCTCTTCTTAAACTTTTTTCCTCTATGAATGTGAGAGTTATGATGATGATAATTATAAAATAAATGGTAATAGTATTAATGGTAATAATGCTAATGATAATGATAATGTTCGAGAAAATGTTATTTATAATAAGGATATTGATAAAGATGAAAATAATAATGATAACAAAATCATTGATGGTTATATTAATATTACTTTTCCCATTACTATTGCCATTACTTTTGCTTCTACTATTATTACCACCTTCACTACTAATAATAATGATGATGAAAATAATAAGACCAATAATGACTTAGGATTGTATAGATTAAATAACAAACACATTAACAAAAGCATAATATGGTGATGATGTAAAATGCAAAGGTAATAGTGAAAACAAAATCATAATAATGCTGACAAAAGCAACAGTGATGATGGTGATGAGGATGATGATAATGATAATAATAATAACAACAGCAACAATGATAATAATGATAACGATAGTAATAATAATAATAATAATATATGATAATAATATTATTATTATTATTATCATTATTATTATTGTTGTTGTTGTTGCTGTTGTTATAATGATAATAATACTGATAGTAATGAAAATAATAATTGTAATACAAATTATATTAATAAGAATAATGATATTAATATTAATGATATTAATGATATCATGATTAATGACATATATGATAGAATAACTATTACAGAGATAATAATAACAATGACAGAAATAACGGTAATAGTAATGACAATAATGATGATAATAATAATAATAATAATAATAATGATAATAATAATAATAATAATAATAATAATAATAATAATAATAATAATTATTATTATTATTATACTGCTACTACTACTACTACTACTACTACTACTAATGGTGATAATAATGATGATAATGATAATAATATTGATGATGGTGATAATAACAATAGTAATGATAATAATAATATTAGTAATAATAATGATAATAATAATAATGATAATAATAATAATAAAAACAACAACATCAACAATAATAATAACACTAATAATAACAGCAGTATAGAAATAATGATAGTGACGATAATAATATTAGTGGTGATGATGAAGATAACTGTGATAAAAAACAAACAAACAACTAGAAATAAAATCGATAAATGACTCAAACTATTACACATAACATTAAAGATAGCAGTAAAACACTCCCTAAAACATATGTACATAAAAAAATAACAATAATAAATCCCCCACACAGAAATTTGTGACCCTGATTGCCAACGCGCTTCCGCTGGCTATAAATTTTTCTGGGAAGTCTGGCGGCCGAGCTACTCTGAGTGATAATGCTTTCTCGCCTACTCTTGCCTTGCCTTTATTATTATTATTATCTTCCTTTCTCTCTTTGTCTGTCTGTCTGTCTGGGTGTATTTGTGTGCCTGTGTTTTTGTATGTTTGTCTTTCTTTCTGTTTGTATGTTTGTATGTTTGTCTGCATGCTATGATAGCGATAGTCATAATGATAACGATAATAATGATGATGGTCATAATAGTGATATTGATAATAGTAATAATAATGACACTAATTATGATGATAATAAAAATAATGATAATAATAATAACAAGATTGATGATGATAGTGATGATAATCATAATGAGGATGAAGATAATAATGATAATGATAATAATGATAATAACAATGATAATAATAATAATAATAATGATAATAGTAGCAATGATAATAATAATGTAATGATAATGGTACTACTACTATAATGATAATAATAATAATAATATAATAATAATAATAATAATAATAATAAAAATAAAAATAAAAATAAAAATAAAAATAAAAATAAAAATAAAAATAAAAATAATAATAATAATATTAATAGTGAAAATGATAATGCTGAGGAGGAGGAAGGGGATAAAAAAAAATCAAGGCTCAGCGTTGACTCTGCCATCTCCCCCTCTTCATTAACGGCATCTGTCGCTCTCTTTGTGATATCATAAAGACTACGATATCATACCCCACGCCGATCACTCTCACATGCAAGACGCCCTTCGCAATTTCCGGCCTTCTCCCGCCGTCGCTTATGCAAGCCGCCCAACCCTTTCGATGCTGGAGTACTGCTGAGTGGCCAACTTGCCCCGTGATTTATATTTTCTAATATTCCCGACGTTAAGATCGCGTGTGACCGTGTTACGATGACGCTGTGGCGGGTCCTGCTGCGTGGCCGAGCGAAGAAGGTCGGACGCATTTATTGCTGCGCTTAGTGGGTCGCGATCAGTGGGTGTGTGTGAATGGTTGTATGTATGTATGTATACATATATGTATGTATGTATGTATGTATGTATACATTTATATATGTATGCATGTATGTTTGTTTGTTTGTATGTTTGTATGTATGTATAACATATATATATATATATATATATATATATATATATATATATATATATATATATATATATATATATAATATATATATATATATATATACACTGTCTATATATAAACACATACACATGTATATATATCTATATGTATATATATATATATATATATATATATATATATATATATATTATATATATATAATATATATTATATATTATATATATATAATATATATATCATAATATATATTATATATATAATAATATATATAATATATATATATATATATAATATCATATAATTATATAATTTATTATATAATAATATTTATATATTAATATATATTATATATATATATATATATATATATATATATATATATATATATATATATATATATATACGCATACATGCATATCACCAGCTAGTACAGTGGTACTCATCGGAGGGGTCGGTGCTATGGCTGGGCACCACGGCGGGTAAAGACTCGGTTTAGCCGAGTCAGCACCAGCTGACACACGTGAGCAAAATTAGATAGACAGTATGTCACTCCAAGAATATCCATTGTAACAAATGGAATCAAAAGCAAACTTTAGATTATGGGGCTAACGCCGACGGGGGCGCATGGCCACATGCACCCTTGGTTTCCAGTCACGAGGGTCCTCTCCAGGCAGGCCCTCGGCCCATCTCTAATTCCTCGCGACAGGTCTCGTCGAGCTACTCAAGCCATGACCTCCTGGGTCGTCCCACGGGCCTCTTCCACCCAGGATTGTCTCACAGAGAGACAACCTGATGGGCAAGGTCATCCACAGGGAAGCGAGATAGGTGCCCATATAGCCTGAGTTGGCGGTCCCGGATTATAAAAATAACAGGTCCCATGCCAGTCTCGGTTGGACACATGGTCCTACCAACTGTACCTCATGATCCGGTGAAGGGACTTGTTACAAAAGACGAGTGATTGGAGCGATTGGGAATTGAGGTGGCTGCTCTCTCG
Organism: Penaeus monodon; assembly: GCF_015228065.2. Taxonomy (NCBI): domain Eukaryota; kingdom Metazoa; phylum Arthropoda; class Malacostraca; order Decapoda; family Penaeidae; genus Penaeus; species Penaeus monodon. The sequence goes on along the minus strand of NC_051423.1, from coordinate 29,490,665 downwards.
AAGGCGAGAAGACCTGGCAGCGGCACGATCAGTATGGGTGGGTACACCTACTACTGGTCGGGCTGCAGCGATGGTCCTCACCTCCAGGGAGTAGCCATAGCCATCTCCAGCCGACTTCAGCCCTCGGTAGTTGAGGTAACACCAGTTAATGAGTGTATTATGGCACTGAGACTGAACCATGCTTTTGGCTTCATGTGTCTTATTGCTGTATACGCTTCTACTGATGTTTGCAAACTCGATGTGAAAGAGGTATTCTACGCCAAACTCTGATCCGTGGCTGACAATTGCAAATGATATTCGCATTGTTTTGGGCAACTTCAATGTGGTGTCCGGCTGTGATCGAGCTCGGGCTCGGGAGCCATGGGGGCTGATCTCAGCAGTGAGAACAGCCTCCTTCTCCGGGACTTTGCTAGGTCCCAGAGAATGAGGATCACTGGCTCCTGGTACCAGTGCTCCAACCCGTATCGCTGGACATGGTATAGCGATACGGATACAGTGGCCAAAGAAATCCTCCACATGATGGAGGATCCTCCAGAACTGTAGAGTTTACCGGAGTGCCGAGTTTCTGTGGCACTGATCATAGGCTGGTTGTGGCTACCCTACGGGTCCACTTCAAAACTCCCTGTCCCTCTAGTGGCCACTCTAAGGTGTTTCACTTGGACAGACTGAGGGAGGGGGAGTGTGCCTGATCGATTCACAGAACTTGATAACCTGATGGACCCAGTTACTCTGTGGGAATTCTTCAAGTGCGAAACACTCAAAGCAGTGTAGGAGTCCATTGGCATATGCCCGAAGGCAAGGCAGAATTCTATCTCCCTGGAAACATTGGAGGCCACTGACGCATGTTACGTGGCTTGGCTGAATGGCAATCAGGTCTTGCATCGCTCTTTGGTGCGTAGGGCTCGGACACTGCTGAATAAGGACAAGGAACAGTTCATCAGGAATCTTGCTGAGGAGGTTGAAAGCCATTTCTTGGTAAATGACTTTCGCCCTGCCTACCAAGCCCTGAGAAAGCTGAACTCTAAGCCTTCCTGGAGCAGACTGGAGCAGTCTGCAAGCCCTCCTTGCAGATGACTGCAGCCCGCTCAGTGGATGGACAGATCATCTCAAATCATGTTGGGGTTCGTGAACGTTGGGCTGAGTATTTTGAGCAGTTGTACCAGGTAGACCCTCCAACAGTTAACTTGGATGCAAGCGATGTCATAATACCTGTGCCGGACCCACCCATCAGCGAGGAACCTCCTACCCTAACAGAGGTTAGGATGGCGATTGCCAAGTTGAAGTGTGGGAAAGTTGCAGGCATATGTGATATCCCTGCTGAACTTCTAAAGGCTGGGGGTGAATCTATGGCTCTGGGGTTGCATGCAGTCTTGACTGCCATCTGGCAGTCTGGTACCATTCCTCCTGACCTGCGTGGTCATCCCTCTCTGGAAGGGGAAAGAGGATCATTGGGACTGTAGCAACTACCGTGGCATTACACTGCTCAGCATACCAGGCAAAGTTTTTGCCCACATTCTTCTGAAACGGATCCGCGACCACCTACTAAGGTACTAGAGACTGGAGCAGTC
>NC_051423.1:29479097-29481597 GCF_015228065.2 Penaeus monodon | reverse complement strand
CAATCATGTGCTTTCGAATATTCGTGTTGCAAGGAAGGTGACTAAGGAAGACGTCAAGGGGGGGGGGGGGGGTAGGATTTTGAATTATGGCTATATTTCATTTATTTTCTTAATATATAGATTATATAGTTGCATCTATCTATATGTCTGTCTATCTGTCTGTTTACCTGTCTCTCTACCCACCCACCTGCCTGTCCATATTTTAATCTCATTATCCACCTGCTTACTTATTTGTCTAACTATTAATTTAACTATCTATCTATTTATCTATCTATATATTCATCTATCTATCTATATATTTGTTTCTCTAAGTATGTATATACTTATACATCTACCTACCTATATATCTATCTATTTAACTATTTATTCATCTGTCAATCTATTTATCCACCTGTTTGTCCCTCTATCTACCTACCTGTCGTTCTCTTTACTTATGTATCTATCTATCATCTGTCTATCTATAAATTTAACTCCTTATTCATCAATCAATCTATCTATTTTATCTATCTATCCACCCATTCACCCATCTACCTATCTTCTCATCTATCTCCCCGCAATAAAAACATTCCTGTAATTTTTTTTTTTTTTTGAATGAACAAACACCCCAAATTCTGCACATTCCGCCTTTAATCTGCCCGGGCCATTTTCATCGTCTAAGCCCAGAATTAAATCGTAATGCGACTCAGGTGTTCGCGTCTGGCTTCAAATTCAATTTCAAATTCAATGGAGCTGTCTTACCTTCCCTCTGTTGCCCTGTTTGCGTTTGCTTGAGGGAATCCTTGCAAATGAACGTTGTTTTTGAGCTGTGTAAGTAGATCAGTAAGTTTTATGTTTATGTGGGGTAGAAGTGATGTAAATATCTTGATTTTTTTCCCCCTTGCTTTTCTTGGGTAAACAATAACAATTTTCTCTCTCTCTTTTCATGTTTTTTTTCTTTTTTTTTTTGGGGGGGGGGTCAATAGCGTAAGAGTTATAAACAAATGTAAAATAATATCGGTTTATGTTGTCTTTGCTTATTACGGAAGAGATGGAGGGAGAGAGAGAGTGAGGGGGGGTTAAGAAAATAGACAGATAGACTGAGAGAGAGAGAGAGAGAGAGGGAAAAGAGAGAGAGAGGGGGGGGAGGGAGGGAGGGGGAGAGAGAGAGAGAGGGAGAGGGAGAGAGAGAGAGAGAGAGAGAGAGAGAGAGTGAGAAGAGAGAGAGAGAGAGAGAGAGAGAGAGAGAGAGAGGAGAGAGAGAGAGAGAGAGAGAGAAGAGAGAGAGAGAGAGAGGGAGAGGGAGAGGGGGAAAGACTGATATATATGTGTATGTTATATATATATATATATATATATATATATATATATATATATATATATATATATATATATATATATTCAAGATATATATATATATTATATATATATATATATATATATATCTATATATATATATATATATATGAAGGTATATGTTATATATATAACATACTAGATAGACAATCAGACAGATAAAATGATATCATCATCATCAATAGCGGTATGCTCATGTTTGAGCAGCCGTGGACCTCTCCACCATCCTTCGCCACTAAACTCGATCTTACGCTTTTCTTTCCACTTGTACCATCGACAACCCGCAAATATCTTTGATATTGTCGCTCAGTCTTGTCTTCGGTTTGCCTCTTCCTCTGTTTCCTATCACCATCCCTGTCAGCAAGTCTTTCTCAATACTTTTACTTCTCATCACATGACCAATAAACTTTAATTTCCTTTTGTTCAAGATGTCCAATAGCCGGTCTTTACAATTTATTTTTCTCAGCACTTCATCATTCGTCTTCTTCTCTGTCCAGCTAATACGCAGTACTCGTCTGTAACACATTTCAAAACTATTGTTCTTTTTCTTGTCTATCTACTTCAGCACCCAACACTCAGAACCATATGATGCAATTGGGAAAACTAATGAGTTCAATAACCTCAGCTTTGTCCGTAAGGTAATGCTTCAGTCTTTCCAGATGTTATTGAGAGCAATTGTGGCGTTTTTGGCAATGGCAATTCTTCTTTTTATCTCCGGTGAATCATCATATGTATTAGTTAAAACAGCTCCAAGATAAGTGAACTCTTTCACATTTTCCACAATCATTCCATTGATTGTAACATGTTCATCGTTGTTCATTGCCGGTTATCTTTGAATCTTCATGATCTTAGTTTTCTTGGCATTAAGAAACAAGCCAGCCTTTTCGCTTGCTTCTCTAACTTTATCTAGTAGCTGTTGTAGTTCAGTGATACTGCTTGCAATCAAAACTATATCATCGGCGTACCTCAGATTTGATATTTTGTATCCTCCAACATCCACAGTTCCTCTAGAGCACCTCTCATAATTGTTTCAGAATATGTTAAAGAGGTGCGGAGACAGAATGCAACCCTGTCGCACTCCTTGTTTGACTTCGAACCATTCTGTTAACCCATAAGTGGTTCTTACAGCAGCTTGTTGTTGGTAATACATGGCTTTTATTAGTTGGAA
>NC_051423.1:29429661-29434661 GCF_015228065.2 Penaeus monodon | reverse complement strand
CTCTCTCCCTCTCTCTCTCTCTCTCTCTCTCTCTCTCTCTCTCTCTTTCTCTCTTCTCTCTTTCTCTCTCGCTCTCTTCTCTCTCTCTCTCTCTCTCTCTCTCTCCTCTCATCTTCTCTCTCGTCTCTCTCTCTCTTCTCTCTCTCTCTCTCTCCTCTCTCTCTCTCTCTCTCTCTCTCTCCTCTCTCTCTCTCTCCTCTCCCCTCTCTTTTCTCTCTCTCTCTCCCGTCTCTCTCTCTTTCCTCTTTTCTCTCTCTTTTCTCTCCCCTTTCTCTCTCTTTTCTCTCCCCCTCTCCTCTCTCCCCCTCCTCTCTCTCTTTCTCCTCTCCTTCCTCTCTCTCTTTTTTCCCCCTCTCTCCCCCCCCTCTCTTTCTCTCTCTTTCTCTCTCTCTTTCTCTCTTGTGCCCTAAATTAAACCGAGGGACATATTTTCCTTTTTTTTACCCCTATTTTGTACTCCGACTTGATCTCCGTTGGGCACATCGGCAACATTTTGGGCAGCCTGATGTTTTGCAATACACTGACCTACTCTCTCCTTACTGTCCCACATACTCCGAGCTCTCCCCTTGCAACCGCATTGAATCAATAGACGTGCAATGGTGGCTTGCAAGATTTGTGTTTTAACAGGAGGGTCTGATGGGTGTTCTAATGAGATGGGAACCTATGACTATTACGTTTTGAAATAGGTGAGATGATGGCTTGTATTTTAAGCTTTTCTGTTAATTTAGATATATTTTAAACTTTTTTTTTTTTTTTTTTTAACTTTGATCCTATGGTGGGTTGTAGTCAAATCAAAGGAATTATGATTTGATAGTAATATGTTATGATTAATATGTGTTCTAATGCATATTTAATCATTATTATAGACCTGTACGTTTTGATAAGGAAATGCACTTATATATGCACTAATATATGAACCAGGATATGAGTCAGGAAACTTAGAAAAAAGATAAAGAAAACTTCTTTAGTTTTTGAGTGCTGGTCATTATGTGGAAAATAGAAAAAGATTTAGCAAACAGGACTCGAACCCATTGATTCTAGATTACGACCAGAGAAAGCAGGAATATTGGCACGAGAAAGTGAGGCGGAGATGATCTAGAGTGGATATGAAGGTAAGAAGGAAATGACTAGGATTGTGCACGAATGAAAAGTGTTGGGGATAGTGCTTATCACAAACAATTAACTTCCAACATGACAAATGATGTTTAAAAGACTATGTTGATAATACACCATCTTTACGAGAGAGATAAGGATAGATAGATAGATAGAGAGGGAGGGAGAGAGAGAGAGAGAGAGAGAGAGAGAGAGAGAGAGAGAGAGAGAGAGAGAGAGAGAGAGAGAGAGAGAGAGAGACAGACAGACGAGAGAGAAAGGGGGGGGAGGGGGAGAGAAAAAGGGAGAGAGAAAAGGAGGAGAGAGGTGGGGGAGAGAGAGAAAGAAAAGAGAAAAGGAGAGGAGAAGGGAGAAGAGAGGTAGAGAGGGGAGAGAGAGAAGAAAAAGAAGAGACAGGAAGAGAGAGAGAGAAGAGAGGAGAGAGAGGGGGAAAAGAGAGAGAGAGAGAGAGAGAGAGAGAGAGAGAGAGAGGGGGAGAGAGAGAGGGGGGGGAGAGGGGAAGAAGAGAGAGAGGAGAGAGAGGAGGAGGAGAGAGAGGAGCAGACAGAGAGCAGAGAGGAGAGAGGAAAGATAGTAGTAGATAGAAGTAGATAGAGAGGAGAGAGAGGGGAGAGAGAGAAAAGAGAGAGAGAGAGGAGAGGAGAGAGAGAGATTTCCGTCTCTTTGAACAATTACCCTGTATTCACTTCCCTTACACCATTCAGCCATGAAGCTCGTCAGGATAGAGAAAACAATTATGCTGATGAACAAACACATGTCAGAGGAGAGCCAGAAAAATCCCTGTATCTCTTTATCATCATCTGTAATAGTAACTTTTGCTCTCGTATTGCGAAAGACATTTTTTAAAATCTCTTGCTCTCCCTTTCTCCCATTTCTTCTCTTTTTCTCTCCCTTTCTTCTCTTTTTCTCTCCCTTTCTTCTGTTTTTCTCTCCCTTTCCCCCCTTTCTTCTCCCTTTCTCCCCCTTTATCTCCCTTTCTTCCATTTCTTCTCTCTTTCTCTATTTTTCTTCTCTTTCTCTCCCATTTCTTCTCTCTTTCTCCTTTGAATTGGTATACTGTATATGTCCTTTATCCATGTTGCTTATTTATTTCTATGTATTTGTTTTTTATGATTAAATAACTCGACATCGAATTCACAAAAAAAAAAAAAAAAAAAAAAAAAAATCTCCTTTTTATTACATTTCGAAGGACATTTTTCTGTGCCTCTCCTACCCCCCCCCCCCCCGTCTTCTTTTCCATGTCTGACTGGTCAGAGAAAAAAGAAAAAGAAAAAGAAAAAAAAAATAGAAAATAAATAAAAAACTACGAGTGAAATTGGTTTTCTTTTATGTTTTCAAGGATGGAAAAAAGGAGGAAAAAGAAAAAGAAAAATGAGTTACAGCAAAGTTTACAAAGCTAGATTTCCCTGGAGATGCAAACCATGTAAAAGTTGTTAATTAAGAATTCTGAAGCCCGTAAATAGACAAACATTATGAAGAAGGGCGATCTTTTACGCACCAATGGCCAGTTTCGTTTTGCAATTGAATGTGCAAAGAAAAAAAAAATTGTATCTGAAAAATATCAGCTACTTTTTTTTTCAAAATCTCTTTGATTTTTTTTTTTTTTTTCGGAAATCCAAATCTGTTTGGGAAACCGGATTTAGTAAACTTTGCTCTAAAAAAAAAAAAAAAAAAACTTGTGTGAAAGTTTTTCTCCCTTTTCATTTTGTTCACGTGTTATTAATCCATCATATAATTATTTGTTATCAATGTTATCTTATTACATGTTATTAATCTATTATAATTGTAATAATGATTACATCTATTAAATCTAAGCATCTAATCCAATCTATCATATCTGTAATAATCTATCATATATCTATTTATAGCATGTTACTATTCTATCATGTTATTATTTTTTATTAATGTTATGTTATTACATGCCATCAATCTATCATATTTGTCATATTTAGTATATAATTTACCCCTTATCGTGTGATTCATCATTTATCTAGGTATATTTATCATTCGCATGATTTATAATTCATAATTCATCTAACAACCTTTACAACTTCACATATTCATCATCTATCTTTAAAATCTAACATATACCAACTGATATAGCCTGTATTTAATTATATCTATCACATATCGTATATCTTATTACCTATAATTACGTTTTTCATGTAATTATGTTAACTTATCATTCCTGTTTTCGTAATCGCTAAGTTTATGGGTAGTGTACGTTGTAAAATTGCTCGATGTGAAAATCATGTTGTAGCAATGTAATAAGTTTGTTATAATTGGACCATTTATTTCAATTATGATGTTTTCTGTTGTTATTTAAAGCGAAGGAAGTTGGTTGTATTTTTTTTCCTGCGTCTCTGTTATTATTATTTCTTCTAATTGTTGTTATGATTATCATTTAGCGTCATTTCTCTTTCTGTTGATTAGTCTCTCTCTCTCTCTCTCTCTCATTATCTCAGATTCATCATTATTATTTCTATTTTTATTATCATTATCATCATTGTTGTAATTATTATCATTATTATTATCACTGTTATTTTTATTCTTATTCTTATTCTTTATTATCATTGTTATTATTATAATAATGTTAATGATGATGAAGATCATAATAATAATATTATAATTAATTGATTAGTAATTATAATGATAATAATATCGATGATGATAATAATAATAATAATAATAATAACAATAATAATAATAATAATAATAATAATAATGATAATAAATAATAACAATAATAATAATAATGATAATAATAATAATAATAGTAATAATAGTAATAATAATAAAGATAATAATAATAATAATAATAAAAGAATAATGATAATAACAGTGATAATAGTAATGAAAACAATAATAAAAATAAGACTTTGAAGAGGAGGCCATGACAAAGAAAACGGAGGACAGCACAATTTCTAAAAAAAAAAAAAAAAAAAAAAAAAAAAAAAAAAAAAAAAAAAAAAAAAAAAAAATATATATATATATATATATATATATATATATATATATATATATATATAACATTCAACAGATATAATAAAGACGTTTGCTTTTTGCAATGTGAATCTGCTTTGAAAATTCGTCAAAACATATTCAGATTTGAGGAATGCTAAAAGCGTTGCAGGTGGGTGATCCATATTTACGAACAAAGTTTTTGAAATCATGTTGCGAAATAACATTTGTTTTGTTAAAAAAAATTATGCTGCCTTTCCTTTTTTCTTTTTTTTTTTTCTTTTTTTAATATTTTATATTTCGTTTTGATTTATTATTGTTAGTCTGTCTGTCTTACTGCTTATATATATGTCTGCCTGTCTATCTGTCTGCTTGTCTGTCTACCTGTCTATCTGTTTATCAGTATGTATATCTGCCTGTTTCTCTGTCTATCTATCTATCTATCTGTCTGTCTGTCTGTCTGCCTGCCTGCCTGCCTACTTGCCTGCCTGCCTGCCAACCTGTCTGTCTGCCTCTCTCTCTCTCTCTCTCTCTCTCTCTCTCTCTCTCTCTCTCTCTCTCTCTCTCTCTCTCTCTCTCTCTCTCTCTCTCTCTCTCATCCTCCAGTACCCTCTATCTGTATATATATTGATCTGACTGTCCAGAAAAGTATGATTTCTGTGTCATTCATTTTGCAAAACCTATATGGACTAAGTTTTCGAAAAAAAGACAAAAGAAAGAACTTAGTGAACAAGATAGGAGAGAAAAGTAATGAACAGAAGAAGAAGAAGGAGGAGGAGGAAGAGAAGAAGAAGAAGAAGAGGAAGAAGAAGAAGAAGAAGAAGAAGAAGAAGAAGAAGAAGAAGAAGAAGAAGAAGAAGAAGAAGAAGAAGGAGGAGGAGGAGGAGGAGGAGAAGCAGAAGAGGAATAATAATAATAATAATAAT
>NC_051423.1:29414661-29417161 GCF_015228065.2 Penaeus monodon | reverse complement strand
TAATAACGGTAAATTCTTGATGTCTACCGAATAATTTTTACTTAAGTCAAATCCAATTATAAAATTTTACCTTTTAATTAAAATATTTGTGAATATTAAAGCCCGGCATTGAAGGTTTGTTTTATATATATGAATTACTTAAATTTCTCATTATCTAAGAAGGGTGTAAAATTCTTTTTTTACTAGAATCGATGTAATGCAAGTTTTTCTTTGCCATCGGGAAAAATGCTCAGCTTACAATTGTAAAAGAGAAGGGAAAAGAGAGAAGAGAAGAGAGAGAGAAAAAGAGAGAGAGAAGTTTGATAGATAGATAGAGAGAGAGAGGACAGAGAAAGAGACAGACAAAGACGACAGAGTCAGACGACAGGCAGACAGTTATTTATCAGACAGACAGACAGCAGTCCCGGCAATCAACAGACAACAGACGACGTCAGACAGACAGACAGTCAGACAGACAGACAGGGAGCAGTCGTCAGTCAACAGCAGACAGCAGACAGACAGACATCGTCAGACAGACAGACAGACAGTCAGTCAGACATCAGACAAAAGACAGACAGACGACAGTCAGACAGACATCAGAAGACAGAAGACGACAGTCAGTCAACGACAGAAGACAGTCAGACAGTCGTCGAAACAGACGACAGTCGTCCCGACAGACGACAGCAACAGTCAGACAGCCCGTCAAAGACCGACGACAGCAGTCAGCAGACGTCGACAGACAGACGACAGACAGACAACAAAAACAGACGCAACGTAAAAACAGACAGACAGGCGACGCAGTCAGCAGCAGACGACAGACAGTCAACAGACAGTCAGACAGAAGACCAGACAGTCAGTCAGACAGACAGACAGACAGACAGTCAAAGACAGTCAGACAGACAGTCAAAGCAGTCAGACAGAAGACAGACAGACAGTCAAAACAGACAGTCATCGACAACGACAGACAACATTCAGACAGTCATCAGACCCGCAGACAGACAAAATCAGACAGACGTCAGACAGACCCGACAGACAGACAGTCAACAGAAAATCAGACAGACAACAGACAGACAGTCAGTCAGACAGACAACAGCAGTCAGTCGACGACAGACAGCGTAGTCAGACGACAGAAGACAGACAGTCAGCAGACGTCAAAGAGACAGACAACAGACAGACAGACAGTCAGCCACAGACAGACAGACGAAAAAGGGTGGAAGAAAAAAATTTTTTAAAAAAAAGAGAATAGAAAACACTGTAATTGCACAAAAAATGATGAGAACAAGCTATCAGCTCCGAAAAACCCTCACATCCACCACAAAGACGCCCGTTGGCAAGGGTGAATCTCTAGACAGCGGGTCGGTTGCCGGAAAAAGGGAAAGAAAAGGAAACGGCACTGCATAAGGGCGGCACTGCGTGGGAAACGCCCCATGGGAACGGCACTGCGCGAAAAAAGGCACTCGGGGAAAAAGGCCGCTAGGAAACGGCCTGCACAGAAAATGCACTGCGCGGAAAAAGGCACTGTACGGAAAACGGCACTGCGCGGAAAACGGCACTGCAAGAAAACGGCCTGCATGGGAACGCACTGCACGGAAAACAGTACTGGCACATAAGCAATACGGCACCCGCCCAAACCAATTATTATATAGTATCTTTGAACTTTAATGTTTATGAATACCAAATCTTACCCAGTAAAAAAATGGCTTTATAATAATACGTTTTTAAAATTTCTTATTATCTGAAGAGAGGTGAGTATTGAAGTTTTACTTCGAGAGTAAGAAAGAGAAGAGAGAGGGGGGGGGAGAGAAGGAGAGAGAAGAGAGAGAGAGGAGGAAGAGGAGAGAGAGGGGGGGGGGGAGAAAGAAGGGGAAGAAGAGAGAGAGAGGAGAGAGAGGAGAGACGGAGAGAGAGAGAGAGAGGAGAGATGGGGGGGGGAGGAGGGGGGAAGGGGGAGGGAGAGAGAGAGAAAAGGAGAAGAAGAGGAAGAGCGAAGAGAGAGTCAGAGAGTCAAGGAGAGAGAGGAGAAGAGAAGAAAAGAGGGGAGAGAGGAGAGAGAGAGAGAAAGAGAGAGGGGAGAGGAAGGAGGAGAGAGGAGAAAGAGAAAGAGGAAAGAAAAAGGAAAAAGAGAAAGAGAAAAAAGAGGAGAGGAGAAAAGGAGAGAGAGAGAGAGGGAGAGAGAGAGAAAGAGAGAGAGAAGAAGAAGGAGAGGGGAGAAGCGAAGAGAAAAAAGCCAAAATTTTTTTAAGTAATTTTTTAAGAGGAAACAAAAAAAAAAAAAAAAAAAAAAAAAAAAAAAAAAAAAAAAAAAAAAAAAGGGGGGGGGGGGGGAAAAAACCGAAAAGGCAAAGAAAAAAAAAAAAAAAAACCCGCAAAAAAAAAATTTCTTTCCCATTTTAAAAAAAAATTCAAAATTTTATTTTTGGCCAAAAAATTTTTATTTAAGGCCCAAAAAAAAAAAAAATCCAGTTTTTTATTTTTTAATTTTTTAAATTTTTTTTTAAAAATTTTTTTTTAAAAAAAATTT
>NC_051423.1:29397641-29402641 GCF_015228065.2 Penaeus monodon | reverse complement strand
GAAATCTGAGAGATACGAGGGTTCCCTCAGAGCTTTGACCCCAAATATGGTGGAAATAAATATTATTCTATCAGAAATGGATGGTAAGTTTAATTCTGATCTCATGTTTACTATCCTTGCTGTTCTCGGGGCGCCGAGGATAATCCTCATAGCTTCATTTTGCACTACCTCCAAACTACCTATTTCTGATTCCTTACACTGCAACAAGTGCAGTGCATGGTAGTCTACAACTGACCTTATAAAAGCCAAGTAAAACAGTCTAGCGAGCTTAACATTGATGCCATGTTCTCTTCCGACAAGAACTTTCAAAGGTTTCAATCTCTCCAGAGTCTCTTCTTTAGAGAGAGGACCAGGTCTGAATCATTTACATTCACCCGAGATATTTATACTTGTGGCATATGTCAAGCTCCTGGTCACCTATGCGAAAAGTGGGTGGGGGTATGATACATGGGTTTAGAGCCATTGTTTTCTCAGCGGAAATGACTAATCCACACTCATGTGCCTTTGCTGTGATTCTGTCGAGAATTATTGCATCCTCTCTTGTGATGATGCTCTGACGCATATGTCATCAGCATAGCATATAATGGATTCACCATCCCCAAGTGGGATATCTGCCACCAGCTTGTGCATGAGGACATTGAACAGCATAGGGCTGAGTACGTCCTCCCTGTGGCGTCCAAGTTCAAAAGACTGTGAAGTGGAACTTCTCACTCCCCTGAACAGGACACTTGCAGATCTGTTCGAGAGATACATTCTAATCCAGTTCAATATCTTACCCCGGATGCCAAAGCTTACTAATTGTTCTAGGATAACTTCTCTGTTTGCAATGTCAAAAGCTGACTTAAGGTCAGAAAAAATAGTGTGTTTCCCTGGATTAGAGCTTGAAAAGTACTCTGCAAAGTAGTGTTGTGTGCTACATCCGATAGATATCCGTACAGTCTGTGAGATAATTTACCTTGTAACCTGTACCTGAGTCTGTTCACAATTATCCTTTCTAGAACTTTGCATATACATGAGGTTAGTGAAATTGGTCGGTATTTATCAGTGTTTTGATTTCGGTATAGGGATGATTAGACTGCGTGTCCAGGAGCCAGGCAGAATACCTTGTGACAAACTTAACTTGTATAGGTGCAAAAGGGGATTACCATGTACCTGAGCTATAAGGCGGAGGACACTATAGGTAATTTCATCCTGGGGCAGACGCTTTTCCTTTGATCAGTGCATTGTTCAGTTCCCACTCAGTGATCTCAGCAAAGTCTGAGGGGTCAGTATCAGAACATCCAATCTCAATGGCAAATTTGCGTGCAATTTTAGATTGACTAAGGTGATCCTGAATATTTGTGGGAAGTGAGCTCAATTTGGACGCTCCAGACCATTGACTAAGGAGCATATCTGCTTGTGCAAGAGGACTATGGAACTGCGGGGTGTTAGTTGGTTTGCCTGAAATTCGATTAATTTTTTTCCAGACCTCCGACATTGAGGTGTTATTGTTAATGCTTTGTAGGAACTGTTCAAAGTGTTCATTTCTGAAATGAGTTTTTAATTCCCGTAGGTTTTTGTTAGCCTTAAGAAATTCAATAAGGTTGTCACGGGTATTATCCTGCTTGTAGATATCATAAAGCTCCTGAACTCGCTTTTGTTCCCTTAATAATGTAGGGTCACCGACCCACTTAGGTTGTTTGCAGCGTTGTGAGTTGCTGTTCTTGAAGGTTTTCTTTGGACAGACCCAAGTGTTGTAGTAATCAGTGACCACTGTTGTCATGTCCATGGCAAATTTATCAACTCTTGTTACTGTGTAATCATTGTACCAGTCATAGATACGTGATTTAAAGTGATGCTCAAGGTAAGGGGGGATAGAAATTTTGACCCTATTTGTTTTTGGTGACTGAGTATTATCAACAGCGTATCTCGTTACTATTGCAAAGTGGTCACTGATTAGCTCTGTTGCAAGCATGCTTCTGACGTTTCCATGCACAAGATCCCTTCCTATTACATAATCTAGCCTGCCCCCCGCCACGTGAGTTTGCCTGTCTGTATCATATACTGTCATAGATCTGTTGTTCACAAAATGTCGGAACTCTTCGCCATTTTCATTGCATTGACTATCTCCAAATGTATAATGTCTAGCATTAAATCTCCCATGCATATTGTGCCGTGATTCTGAAAGTTGGGCAGTGAATCAGTCTGAAACTTTCTACACCTTGCGTATACATTGTACAGAGAGAAAAACCCAGAGGCTGTTCGAATATGTAAATGCTGATACTGCACATTATTGTCATTAGATTTCTGCACCAACTTATGCGGTATGGTGTCACTGACATAAGTCAATAGGCCTGTCATTCCTGTGTTCGTATAGGAGTGGTAGCCTCTAATTCTAGGGGCGGTTTTTATTTTAGTGACTGATGTGAAGGGCTCTTGTAAACAGATAACGTCAACATTATTGTTATGAATATAGTAAAGCAAGTCATTAATTCTACTGTTGACACCTCGTATATTCCATGAAAGAAAAGTAATTGTTTTCTGTCCCCCATCACACCCTATGTTTAACTGATTGGTCAAATTTCTGTTTGATGAAACTCTTTAGTCTGCATATTTCTTGTACTGCATTACGTATTTGTGTTGTATCTTCTTTATTTATCTGTTTGCGCGCTTTCCGCGTATTGATACTATACGCATAATCCGTACCTGATAGCATTTTCTGAGTGATGTCCCACAGATCGGCCGTTTCCTTCGCATCTTCGTCAGCGTCATTTTACGGTCACTGTCGTCACTGTTTTCAGATGGTCCGCCGTGCGTAATAATAATATCAGAGACCTCATTCGTATTTTCAACATCACTAACATCATCAGAACGCACATTTTCCCTGTCTACACGCTCACTTTTGTCGTGCGTAATAATATCAGAGACCTCATTCGTATTTTCAACATCACTGACATCACTAACATCATCAGAACGCACATTTTCCCTGTCTACACGATCACTTTTGTTCTCCATTATCATTTTTTTTCAATTCAGCAATCTCTTGCCTGATGCTTTTTTTTCATTTCAGCAATCTCTTGCCTGATGCTTCTTATTTCCTCGGCCGTATCCATGTCTTTTTCACCAATGGTTTCTCCTGTGGCACTGTTTCCTAGGATGGGGAATCCCCCTGGCAGTTGCGAGAATTCCTGTGGGTTGGTGACGTCACGCGGCCCAGGGTGGGTGTGTGTGGCTGGTCTGGGCATCGCCACTCCGCGGTCGATGGGTACGGTCGGGGCAGGTGGGGGGGGTGCTCGTGGCGGTTTGTGGGGGCAGTTACGGTGCCAGGCCGTCACACCTTCCGCTCTGCACCTGACGCACCTCTCACGATGGTGGCGGCGTCCTCATTGTCGTTGTCCTTTCCGTCGTTTCTTGCAGGGCAGTCCTTTGCCTGGTGAGCTCCTGCACAGACAGCACACGCTGTGTCCTTCCTGCAATATTTAGCTACGTGGCCATAACCTTGACACTTGTAGCAGACTACAACCTCTGAGCACCACGGTCGAATGGAGCTCGGCTCTATGTATCTTCCAAAGAATTGGTACTCTGTAGGTGGCGGCTGTTCACCGCTCCATACAATGATGAGCCTGTTCAAGGGCTGTCCGTCCTTATAGATCCTCCGGGCTTTAAAAACGCCCGGAAGATGCAGTGCTTCCTCAGCGGCCGCCTCCTTCGGAAACCTGGTAACCAGGTATTCCCCGTATTTTTTCTTTTAGGCTGAAAGTCATCTTTGTTCTGCAGAGAGATCCCCGCAAAAGTGCCATTGATCATCAGGGCCACATATTGTTGTTGTTCTCGTCGTACATAGACGTAGCGCGAGGATATCCATCTCCCCTGCACCATGTCTAGCGGGCCTTCCTCTTGGAGGGGCGGCAGCTGGCTGACCTCCCTCATCCACCTTATTTTATCGACGGAAGTCGTGTCCTCAGGAAAGGCCAGTCTAATGTACCTCTCCCGGGGGGCGATGGGTTCGCGCTTTTGGGTCGTTCCGTTTGCTTTCTTGGTCAGGTTGCTGGTGTTATTCGGCATGGTTTTCACTTTTTTCCTTTTGGTCTGAACGAGTTGGAATCCCTCGTTATCAGCATCAGGGTTGGCAGTCGAATCCACATCGTTCACATCCCTATGTTCGGTGGAATCAATCCCTCCCATAGAGTGGAGGGTTGAGGGGGTGGTAGTTGGCACTGGTACTGGGGGGGCATCGAGCACGTCCCCACCCTCATCCATGGTAGGACAGTGAGGGGGTGGTTGTCCCGTCCGCTTCTTGGGTGATTAATTCCCTGCGGTCGGGCGCGGGGAGGGTGCGAGCGCCATCAAGTGCTGTCACACATACATTCACCAGGTCTCGCCAACGGTCGTTGGTACAGCACCCTGTTACCTTAGCATCACACTCAGTATTCGTAATTTTTACTAGGCACTGTTTTTTCTGGAGTCCCTGACCATAATATCCGACACAATTTGGTGTATGTACACACACACACACACCACGCACACTCTGAGTATAAGGACAACCCAGTTGAGGGGGTTTATCCCCGTAAAATCGTCCAGAACACAGGAGAAATCCTGATGACGTCCTGCTTTGGTGTTACTAGGCTTACAACTGTTCGATTTTACAATTTACAAAACATGCGTTGAGACCCGTAGAGTTTCATCTGCGTTAACTATATTTTTGTTTTTATTAATTTCTCTCTTCTGTTTTTGTTGGACGTTTTCTTTTCTCGTCCTCCTTTTCCCTCTTCGTATTTTTATTCTGGCCTTTCTTTTCTTTCGTTATATCCTTCGTCATCTTTTTCTTTTTCTTCTTTATCACCCTTTTTTTTCTTTCAGTCTCTTCTTCCGGTTCTTCTTTTACTTCTTTTGCTTTTACTTTTTTCGTTTTGCCATCTCTTTCTTTTTCTTTTTCATCTTCCATTTTTTATGATCCTCTTTCCCTTCTTCTTTTCATCCTTCTTCTTCTTCTTTTTTTTTTACATTTTCCAATTTTTTTC
>NC_051423.1:29390141-29395141 GCF_015228065.2 Penaeus monodon | reverse complement strand
TTTTCAGTTTTACCACGTATTTCTTTCAATGGAGTTTCTTCCCGTTTTCTCTCTCTTTTTCTGTTTCTAATCTTTCGTACCTTTTGCTTATTTATTTTTTCTCCTTCACTTTCTCCTCTCTTTACTGCTCTTCTTCCTCCTCATTTTCCCTTTTTTTAGTGTTCGTTGTGGCAAAAATAGGAAAAAAAAGTATGAATGAGAATGAATGTCTTTACAACTTGGGAGAGATTTCTGATGAAGATATGATTGAAACGCGTCCAGTGAGTTTTGTTTGATGTTATTCTGTCAATTTATTTATATTTTATTTCTTTTCTTTACATTCTGGCCTTTTTTTCTTTTGTCTCCACCTCTCATTTTCATTATTTTAAAGAATATTTCTCATTATTTTTTTTCTCTTTCTTTCTCTTTTTCCCTATATTTTCTTATTATTATTATTTTTTAATCCACCTTCATCTTTCCCTCTCTCCCTCTTCTCCTCTTCATATTTTCTTATATTTTTCCTTCTTCTTCACTTCTCTCTCTTCCTCCTCTTCTCCACTTTCTCTTTTTTTCCTGTTTTTTCTTCTTCATTCCCTTTTTCCTCCACTTTTTTATTATCTTTCTCCTTCACTTCTCTCTCTTCCTCCTCTCCTTCAACTCTCTTTTCTACTTTTCCTATCTTATTCTTCCATCACTTCTCTCTTCTTTTCCTATTTTTTCTTCATTTATCTTTCTTCCTCATCTCCTTCTCTTATTTTTCTCCTCCTTCTTCACTTCTCTCTCTTCTCCACTTCTTCTTTTGTTATCCCTCTCCTTCTTCACTTCTCTATCTACCTCTTCTCCTCCAACTCCACTTCCCCTTTCCCTATCTTTCTCTTCCTTCGCTTCTCTCTCCTCCTTCTCTTGATCCACCTCCTTATCACGTATCCCCATCTCCTTCTTTTATTCCACCCTGAAATCTCCCACATATTCAAGTGAGAAAATGGCCTTTGCATTCAGCTCCCTCTGCGCCCTCCCACTTTGCATGACTGTCTACATTTGCCTTATATTGCAGTATATTACCTTGGCTAACTAGGTCCACTGACATGCATGAGGTTCAAAGCGGCCTGTAAACGCATCAGACGTGCTTTAAAACACAATGGAAGCGGAGGAAGATATTTTTGCATTTTCTACGTAATGCAATTCGTTTTTTTTTTTTTTTTGTCAGTGTATTTATATTTGTTTATCGATTTGTTTGTTTATTTGTCTGTCTATTGGTTTATCTGTCTATCTGTCTGTTTATCTATCTGTCTGTATCGTTTATATTTATTATTTTTTGCTATGCAGTTATTGTTATTGTTCTTGTAATTCCTTCCATCATCATCTCATCATACCTGTAATTAGCAATGGTTATTGTTATCCTTCTTGTTGTTGTTATTAGCATTGTTATTACTTTTGATAATTATCACTGACACTGTAATCATCGATAATGGTATTATTATTATTATTATTACTATTATTATTATTATTATTATTATTATTATTATTATTATTATTTATTATTATTATCATTATTAATTATTATTATATTATTATTATTATTATTATTTTATTATTACTTTTATTATTATTATTTTCTTATTAATATCGTTATTATTGCTGTAGTACATATTACTATCATCATCATTGCATCACTACCGCTATCATTGCGATTCGTAGATAATTTGAAGGTTTAAGATTTTTCAGACCTTTTATTTGTATTAATTCTGTAAATGTGTTTGCTCAGCTCAAACACCATCTTAGGATTGAACTGAGATCCAGAGCCGTTCCTGCTCTCTCTCTATTTCTTGCTCTTTCTCTTTCTCATTCTTTCTGTGTATCTATCCCTCAGTCTACTTGTCTGTCTTATCCCTCAATCTGTCTTCTGTCTAGTTCAAGAATCAATTTAGTTTATATTAGCTACCTTGTTATCTGTTTATCAATGCATTTAAGTTTCTTCGTCCCCCCCCCCTCGCTCTCTCCCTCTCTCCTCTCTATCGTATTCTGTTTCTCTTTCTCTCTATTTCTCTCATTCAATTATATCTTTTCTTTTTTTCTTTCTCATTTTATCGTCACTTCCCCTCTCATTAATCTCTTTTCCCTTCCATTTCATTGCAAATACTTATATCTATCCTGCTTTCTCTCTCCTTCTCTCTCTCTCTCTCTCTCTCTCTCTCTCTCTCTCTCTCTCTCTCTCTCTCTCTCTCTTTCTTTAACATTGTTTCAAATAGATATAGGTTGTAGACAAGGGACATTCTTATTAATGTGAATCTCTCTAGAAGTATGGCCTCGTGGGAATGAGGAACTCTGCCTTTGTTATGAATTGCAGGCTAAGCAGCGTGCTAAGCTATCGCGTTCCAGAGTCTGGAATATTTGTGTTGAAAGGAACGTTGATGAAGTTCGGTCCTGGAGAAAAGTATCTGCAGCTCTTGACCGCGGAGCTGGTGTCTCGGGTGTCGTGCGTTGCAGCCGCTCGCGGTTCAAGTCGCAGGGACGTGAGATGGGGGAGGCGTTGCCTGTGTACTTTGTAGAGTACACAGGCAACGTCTCCCCATCTTGTAGAGTACACAGAGAGTTGTAACATCTCAATGCTGAAGAGGCTGGAAGTGTAACTGTCGGTCTTCTACAGGCGTTTGTGTGACACTAGTATTGGGCTCGATTTTGGACCATGTCTAGCAGTCCCCGATGTGATGGAGAGCAGCAAGATTACACCAAGGGACAGTACTCATAAAGAAGCGAACCGGGGAGTGGTATTAAAGCGAGTAGCAGCCTTTGGCATCAAAGAGGGCGCATTGTGTCTGATGCATGCCAGTTTTCTCACCGCGTTTTATTTTTTATTTTTTTGTCATTTCCCTGATGCGGTCTGTGAAGGTGAGGCGGCTGGCGATCTGCACCGCTAGGATCTGATGACACTATTGTAAGCGAAGGTCTCGTCGTCGATCATCAGGGCCGGATGTGTGCGAGGGGAACCTGGCGTCGCGTATCAACTTGCCATTTCTTGCTTCATATAATGATGATTTGCCATGATTTTGTTGATGCGGTGCATAATGTCCTTTCGGCCTAGGTGGTACGGGTTAAAAGACAGAATACAGTCATCTGCATGGGCATGGCGTTGGTATGACCTACAGAATATCACAAAACAGACGTTCCACAGCAAGGCCCCGATGAGCCCTGCCTTGTGGGACACTTGCCTCGACTGGAAATTTAGAAGATGCACAGCCGTTTAAAAAACACCTGCTTTGGTTCTTCTATGCAGGTAGTCTTCAAGTAGCACCCAGCAGGACTTTTCAGCTTTACAATGATGCCTTGCACCACTCTGTCAAAGGTTCCTCGTGACATCGAGGGTTTTTTGCCGGGCAGTCGTAAGTGGAGGATGAGGTCCGGCGCAGATCTCTGACCTGAAGCCAGACTGCCTGTTGAGATGGTGTTCATCAAGGAAGTGGTCATTTTTTTAACCAGAATGTGATGTGTACGTCGGGAAACCCACGTGGTTGGCCAGACAAAAAGGTATCTAACAGATCCCGGAATTATCAAGCCACCATTTACTGGTTCAGGTCACCTACGAGTGTGATATTTTTGCCGAGGTGCTGATAAAGAAAGTAGTTCAGGTGATCGTGGAGGAATAACAAGGGTCCAGGTCTTGTAAATGGGATCTATAGTTACTGAAGTCTAGAGCTTGTCCATAACTTTAAAAAACGAGATCTCCACATAGCAGGCAAATTTTCACTTGTAGTGGTTGGACGTGCATACCAGTTTGAAGGATACAAATATGCCCCAAACTACGCTACTTGTCCTGTCCTTACTGTGCCACTTTGCGCAGCAACTGATTCTGCCAAAATTTTCTGGAACGGGGGTGACTGAGAAAGGTCTCCCGTTGTAATTTTATCTGGCCTCAGTGGTAGAACAAAGCTACGTCAGATTCGTTTGGAGACCCTCACATTGGCAGAGAGGATGGACAGGCGGCCATTCATTCTGCTTATGCCAGGCGTTATGGGTTTCTTAGCGGGTAATTGGTGGAGCTGGTAGAGAGTGCTCTCTCTCTTTCTCTCTCTCCTCTCTCTTTATCTCTCTCTCCTCTCTCTCTCTCTCTCTCTCTCTCTCTCCTTCTCTCTCCTGTCTTTCCTCTCTCTCTCTCCCGTTTCTTTATTAAGTTCAACATTCTCACCATATTTTCTTACCTCCTCCCTTCGCGACGCCAGAAACTGTCACTAATAACTGTCTCTTTCTTCGTCTTCTCCTTCTTCTCATTTTCCTCTTCCAATATCCTCAGTGTCTTTCTTTTCTGATTCCCGCTTTCGTTATTTCTATGACTTTCTTTGAGAAGTCAAGACAAGTTTTTTTTGGATATATATATATATATGTATATATATATATTTTAAAATAAAATTATATTTTATATATATAATATATTATAATATAATAATAATAAATATAGGTGTGGTGTGTATGGTGGGGGTGTGTGTGGGGGGTGGTGTTGGGTGTGTGGGGGGTGTGGGTGGGTAGAAAAATTAATAATATAGATATATATATATATAATATAATTATATAATATTAACAAAATATGTAATATAAATATATTCAAAAAAAACCACATATACAACCCACACACACACACACACACACACACACACACACACACACACAAATATATATATATATATATATATATATATATAATATATATATTATATAATATATATAGATACATATAGATATAATAGTAGTATATATAATATATAATAATATATAATAATAATATATATAAGATATATATGTAATAATATATAATATATATATAATATATAATATATATATAATATATATATCATATAATATATGTATATGGATGGCTGTGAGTATGCTTTCCATGATGAGGAGCTGCTGCTGGTATGGAGTGCTTGCTAAGACAGATAAGTTTTGGCGATGTGTGGGGTGATCTGTGTCATCTGCGTGATTCCTGATTGCCGAAAAGGGTGGTTTTTTGGGCCATTGGATTGCCAGGG
>NC_051423.1:29370612-29380612 GCF_015228065.2 Penaeus monodon | reverse complement strand
CCATCCCTATACTGATCGTAGTGCCTTATGGTACAGCTTTCAGGCCTTTGAGTGTTAATCAGATCTACTAGTTTCTTCCTTATGAGAACTTTTCAATATATGTGCAACCCTAGCAAGAGGCATCCCAAGATCTATGTTCACAATATCCTTGCTGCAGGCTTCTTTCGCCAATTTGTCTACGTGGTCGTGCTTGCGTATGCCAACATGAGATGGTATCCATACAAACTGAATGTTGAAATTACGCTCTGTTGCATAGGTTACGTTACGCTTAATGCAACTCACAATTTCTTCATCGCCACCTGCTTTGAAAGAATTTAGCGTCCGAAGAGCACTTTGAGAGTCACAGAAAACTACTCCAGAGCCCCTAGACATTAAGAATTCAGTTGCGAGGAGTATAACCTGCCAGCTCCGTTTGTGTAGTGCTGGCCCAGTTTTTGTATTCTCATATTAACTTGATGTTGTAGTAAGCCATTTTTGTATACAGCGCAAGCACAACCAGCTTTGTATCCAGACTGTACGGATCCGTCGGCGTAACACTCATATGCATCATCACCCATAGATTCTGTGTGTTCCGTTACCGTTGCTAGCGCAATTTGTTTCAACACACAGTTATGCACCCTGTTTTTTTTTGTGGTAGACATGTAAGGTGCACGATCAATGTTGAATTTTTCCATGGTGGAATGGAGCGACCTTTTGGTATTTTACTAATTGGAACATTGAGTTTTTATAATGTTCATGGAGATTTTTGTGTATCAGAGGGGCGCGTGTGTGTGATTTGTCACGTCTACTTGCGTGATTTTATGTTGCAGTTGTTTTTGGAAATCTGAGAGTACGAGGGTTCCCTCAGAGCTTTGACCCCAAATATGGTGGAAATAAATATTATTCTATCAGAAATGGGATGGTAGTTTAATTCTGATCTCATGTTTACTATCCTTGCTGTTCTCGGGGCGCCGAGGATAATCCTCATAGCTTCATTTTGCACTACCTCCAAACTACCTATTTCTGATTCCTTACACTGCAACAAGTGCAGTGCATGGTAGTCTACAACTGACCTTATAAAAGCCAAGTAAAACAGTCTAGCGAGCTTAACATTGATGCCATGTTCTCTTCCGACAAGACTTGTCAAAGGTTTCAATCTCTCCCAGAGTCTCTTCTTCTTAGAGAGAGGACCAGGTCTGCATCATTTACATTCACCCCGAGATATTTATACTTGTGGCATATGTCAAGCTCCTGGTCACCTATGCGAAAAGTGGGTGGGGGTATGATACATGGGTTTAGAGCCATTGTTTTCTCAGCGGAAATGACTAATCCACACTCATGTGCCTTTGCTGTGATTCTGTCGAGAATTATTTGCATCCTCACTTGTGATGATGCTCTGACGCATATGTTCATCAGCATAGCATATAATGGATTCACCATCCCCAAGTGGGATATCTGCCACCAGCTTGTGCATGAGGACATTGAACAGCATAGGGCTGAGAACTCCTCCCTGTGGCGTCCCAAGTTCAAAAGACTGTGAAGTGGAACTTCTCACTCCCCTGAACAGGACACTTGCAGATCTGTTCGAGAGATACATTCTAATCCAGTTCAATTCTTACCCCGGATGCCAAAGCTTACTAATTGTTCTAGGATAACTTCTCTGTTTGCAATGTCAAAAGCTGACTTAAGGTCAAGAAAACAGTGTGCTTCCTGGATTAGAGTGTGAAAAGTACTCTGCAAAGCAATGTTGTGTGCTACGTCCCGATAGAAATCCGTACAGCCCTGTGAGATAATTTACCTTGTAACCTGTACCTGAGTCTGTTCAAAATTATCCTTTCTAGAACTTTGCATACACATGAGGTTAATGAAATTGGTCGGTATTTATCAGTGTTTGATTTCGGTATAGGGATGATTAGACTGCGTGTCCAGGAGCCAGGCAGAATACCTTGTGACAACTTAACCTGTATAGGTGCAAAAGGGATTACCAGGTACCTGAGCTATAAGGCGGAGGACACTATAGGTAATTCCATCCTCACCTGGGGCGGACGCTTTTCCTTGATCAGTGCATTGTTCAGTTCCCAACTCAGTGATCTCAGCAAAGTCTGAGGGGTCAGTATCAGAACATCCAATCTCAATGGCAAATTTGCGTGCAATTTTAGATTGACTAAGGTGATCCTGAATATTTGTGGGAAGTGAGCTCAATTTGGACGCTCCAGACCATTGACTAAGGAGCATATCTGCTTGTGCAAGAGGACTATGGAACTGCGGGTGTGTTAGTTGGTTTGCCTGAAATTCGATTAATTTTTTTCCAGACCTCCGACATTGAGGTGTTTATTGTTAATGCTTTGTAGGAACTGTTCAAAGTGTTCATTTCTGAAATGAGTTTTTAATTCCGTAGGTTTTTGTTAGCCTTAAGAAATTCAATAAGGTTGTCACGGGTATTATCCTGCTTGTAGATATCATAAAGCTCCTGAACTCGCTTTTGTTCCCTTAATAATGTAGGGTCACCGACCCACTTAGGTTGTTTGCAGCGTTGTGAGTTGCTGTTCTTGAAGGTTTTCTTTGGACAGACCCAAGTGTTGTAGTAATCAGTGACCACTGTTGTCATGTCCATGGCAAATTTATCAACTCTTGTTACTGTGTAATCATTGTACCAGTCATAGATACGTGATTTAAAGTGATGCTCAAGGTAAGGGGGGATAGAATTTTGACCCTATTTGTTTTTGGTGACTGAGTATTATCAACAGCGTATCTCGTTACTATTGCAAAGTGGTCACTGATTAGCTCTGTTGCAAGCATGCTTCTGACGTTTCCATGCACAAGATCCCTTCCTATTACATAATCTAGCCTGCCCCCGCCACGTGAGTTTTGCCTGTCTGTATCATATACTGTCATAGATCTGTTGTTCACAAATGTCGGAACTCTTCGCCATTTTCATGCATTGACTATCTCCAATGTATAATGTCTAGCATTAAAATCTCCCATGCATATTGTGCCGTGATTCTGAAAGTTTGGCAGTGGAATCAGTCTGAAACTTTCTACACCTTGCGTATACATTGTACAGAGAGAAAAACCCAGAGGCTGTTCGAATATGTAAATGCTGATACTGCACATTATTGTCATTAGATTTCTGCACCAACTTATGCGGTATGGTGTCACTGACATAAGTCAATAGGCCTGTCATTCCTGTGTTCGTATAGGAGTGGTAGCCTCTAATTCTAGGGCGGTTTTTATTTTAGTGACTGATGTGAAGGGCTCTTGTAAACAGATAACGTCAACATTATTGTTATGAATATAGTAAAGCAAGTCATTAATTCTACTGTTGACACCTCGTATATTCCATGAAAGAAAAGTAATTGTTTTCTTGTCCCCCATCACACCCTATGTTTAACTGATTGGTCAAATTTCTGTTTGATGAAACTCTTTAGTCTGCATATTTCTTGTACTGCATTACGTATTTGTGTTGTATCTTCTTTATTTATCTGTTTGCGCGCTTTCCGCGTATTGATACTATACGCATAATCCGTACCTGATAGCATTTTCTGAGTGATGTCCACAGATCGGCCGTTTCCTTCGCATCTTCGTCAGCGTCATTTTTACGGTCACTGTCGTCACTGTTTTCAGATGGTCCGCCGTGCGTAATAATAATATCAGAGACCTCATTCGTATTTTCAACATCACTAACATCATCAGAACGCACATTTTCCCTGTCTACACGCTCACTTTTGTCGGCGTAAATACTCAGAGACCTCATTCGTATTTTCAACATCACTAACATCACTAACATCATCAGAACGCACATTTTCCCTGTCTACACGATCACTTTTGTTCTCCATTATCATTTTTTTTTCAATTCAGCAATCTCTTGCCTGATGCTTTTTTTCATTTCAGCAATCTCTTGCCTGATGCTTCTTATTTCCTCGGCCGTATCCATGTCTTTTTCACCAATGGTTTCTCCTGTGGCACTGTTTCCTAGGATGGGGAATCCCGCTGGCAGTTGCGAGAATTCCTGTGGGTTGGTGACGTCACGCGGCCCTGGGTGGTGTGTGTGTGGCTGGTCTGGGCATCGCCACTCCGCGGTCGATGGGTACGGTCGGGGCAGGTGGGGGGGGTGCTCGTGGCGGTTTGTGGTGGCAGTTACGGTGCCAGGCCGTCACACCTTCCGCTCTGCACCTGACGCACCTCTTCACGATGGTGGCGGCGTCCTCATTGTCGTTGTCCTTTCCGTCGTTTCTTGCAGGGCAGTCCTTTGCCTGGTGAGCTCCTGCACAGACAGCACACGCTGTGTCCTTCCTGCAATATTTAGCTACGTGGCCATAACCTTGACACTTGTAGCAGACTACAACCTCTGAGCACCAACGGTCGAATGGAGCTCGGCTCTATGTATCTTCCAAAGAATTGGTACTCGTAGTGGCGGCTGTTCACCGCTCCATACAATGATGAGCTTGTTCAAGGGCTGTCCGTCCTTATAGATCCTCCGGGCTTTAAAAAACGCCGGAAGATGCAGTGCTTCCTCAGCGGCCGCCTCCTTCGGAAACCTGGTAACCAGGTATTCCCCGTATTTTTTCTTTTTAGGCTGAAAGTCATCTTTGTTCTGCAGAGAGATCCCCGCAAAAGTGCCATTGATCATCAGGGCCACATATTGTTGTTGTTCTCGTCGTACATAGACGTAGCGCGCGAGGATATCCATCTCCCCTGCACCATGTCTAGCGGGCCTTCCTCTTGGAGGGGCGGCAGCTGGCTGACCTCCCTCATCCACCTTATTTTATCGACGGAAGTCGTGTCCTCAGGAAAGGCCAGTCTAATGTACCTCTCCCGGGGGGCGATGGTTCGCGCTTTTGGGTCGTTCCGTTTGCTTTCTTGGTCAGGTTGCTGGTGTTATTCGGCATGGTTTTCACTTTTTTCCTTTTGGTCTGAACGAGTTGGAATCCCTCGTTATCAGCATCAGGGTTGGCAGTCGAATCCACATCGTTCACATCCCTATGTTCGGTTGGAATCAATCCCTCCCATAGAGTGGAGGGTTGAGGGTGGTGGTAGTTGGCACTGGTACTGGGGGGCATCGAGCACGTCCCCACCCTCATCCATGGTAGGACAGTGAGGGGGTGGTTGTCCCGTCCGCTTCTTGGGTGATTAATTCCCTGCGGTCGGGCGCGGGAGGGTGCCGAGCGCCATCAAGTGCTGTCACACATACATTCACCAGGTCTCGCCAACGGTCGTTGGTACAGCACCCTGTTACCTTAGCATCACACTCAGTATTCGTAATTTTTACTAGGCACTGTTTTTTCTGGAGTCCCTGACCATAATATCCGACACAATTTGGTGTATGTACACACACACACACACCACGCACACTCTGAGTATAAGGACAACCCAGTTGATGGGGGTTTATCCCCGTAAAATCGTCCAGAACACAGGAGAAATCCTGATGACGTCCTGCTTTGGTGTTACTAGGCTTACAACTGTTCGATTTTACAATTTACAAAACATGCGTTGAGACCCGTAGAGTTTCATCTGCGTTAACTATATTTTTGTTTTTATTAATTTCTCTCTTCTGTTTTTGTTGGACGTTTTCTTTTCTCGTCCTCCTTTTCCCTCTTCGTATTTTTATTCTGGCCTTTCTTTTCTTTCGTTATATCCTTCGTCATCTTTTTCTTTTTCTTCTTTATCACCCTTTTTTTTCTTTCAGTCTCTTCTTCCGGTTCTTCTTTTACTTCTTTTGCTTTTACTTTTTTCGTTTTGCCATCTCTTTCTTTTTCTTTTTCATCTTCCATTTTTTATGATCCTCTTTCCCTTCTTCTTTTCATCCTTCTTCTTCTTCTTTTTTTTTTACATTTTTCCAATTTTTTTTCTTCTTCGTCTTCAGCATCTCCGCCATCATCATATTCTATGTGTTTTCTTTTCTTTTTCTTTTAATTCCTTTACCTAATTATTATTATCATTTATCTTAGCTTTGCTTTCCAATAACTAAACTTTTTAATTATTTTATGGTATCATATTCCTTATCATGTTTGATTAAATTCAAGTATAAAGATAGTATGGAAGGCACTTTGATCACGGAATTAATCCAATCGCATTAAATTAATTCCGCCTCATTGTAGTTTTTTTTTTCATCTTTTTTTTCGTGTTTTATTTTCTCTTCAAGCAGACTAATAAATCAGATTTATAGATATAAATACGTGTTGCACGATGTATGATTATAAAGCATACCACATTTTCTCTTTTTTTAGGGAAAGGTAAATGCACAGAGTTACACATGACTTATAACAGCGATGAAAACAGACCTACACTAATCCTACAGTAAATATGATAGTAGATGCACATGTGCACAGAATGCTAGAATTCACAACAAATGCATACTTACACACATACACTTAACAGAACAGAATAGCAGTGACAACAGATACACATCACTTCAAAATCTGCAAAACCTGCAATACAATAACAAAAGATTGATTAACTGTTATGCATAATTCACAATAAAATAACATACACATATATGCATTGTATAGTAAGGATGACTATATATACCTTAATACACATATCTTTTAATAGAAATGAGAATGTCTATAATGAGGTCAATCTCAGGAAAATAAAAAAAAACTGGCAACTCACACCGAAGTCCGGATTATTACGATTTTCTTCTTTATGCTAATCATCTAACACTTAATACTTACATTTACATATACTTTGACTTCTACAATCTATATGCAATGTGTTAAATTTTAAGTTGAATACTACAGCCTTCAAAGCCACTTTATTTATTTATTTATTATTATTATTTTTTTTTTTTTGCGAATCGGAGTTCTCCAGAACATGGTTGAGTTGACATTTTTTCTTTCCTGAGACTGAACGGATATTTGTCTCTCTATTTATATTTCTTTTCAGGAATAATTTCATTTGGTAAGACAATATATATATATTATATATATATATATATATAGATATGATTAATATATATATATATAGTATATATATATATATATATATATATATATATATATTGATCACACATATCTCAAATACTTGATAACAAACATAATTTTTTTTTTTGTACTTTTAAACGCAGCCAAGTAGCTTCTAACTATTTATAAATAGGGAATTATGGCCATACTCCTATGATTGTGGAAGGAACAAGATCAATAAATACGAAGATATAAATATAGATAGCTAGAGAGATAGATAAATAGATAAACAGATAGATAGAAGAATAAATAGATAGACAGATATATTACAGCTTCTGCTTTAATAATAATATCAGGATAGAGAGAAAGGAAAAGAAGAGAGACAGTCGAATGCAGCATTTACACTACACAAAATGTCCGCAAGCCACACACACACACACACACAAAAAGACACGTGTATAACTGTGTGTTGACACTAACTCATCACACCAGAAATTTTCCTGTCATTTATGAACGATGATGCGGCTTCCTCTTAATCTCAGTACACTGGGTTCATCCGTTGCGTATACACAGCCAAAGAAAACCTGAACATCATATTAGATTATGTTGTGTGTTGTGTGTGTCTGGTTAGGGTGTTCCTGAGAGAGATGGGGGGGGGGGGGAGAGGAAGAGGAAGAGGGAGTAGGAGAGGGAGAAAAAGAGGGGGTAGGGAGGAGGGAGAAGACGAGGAGGGAAGGAAAGAAGAAAAAGACAGAGAGCGAGTGACAGATAAAGAGAGAAAGAAAGGGATACAGATATAGATTATATATATATATATATATATATATATATATATATATATATATATATATATATATATATATATATATATATATATATATATATGTGTGTGTGTGTGTGTGTGTGTGTGTGTGTGTGTGTGTGTGTGTGTGTGTGTGTGTGTGTGTAATATCTAAGACTCGCGAGCAGCATCATAACGCACAATAGGTGCTCGTTAAATCCGAGTAACTTTAATCAACAAACTTTTAGGAAATCGAAGTAGCTTCTGGTGCTTCAGTTACGTAATGTCACACGCTCTTCTACATCATCCCATTACAAGCAATCATTTCCTATCTTCAGTTTCTGGAATGGCTTCTGACTGCTTGAATTTACCGCCGAATTAAAGTCTACTCGAAACGTCATGTGACTTGAAATGCTGTGTGTGTGGAGAGCGACCTCGGTACTCCTGCTTTGGGATGTTTGTTTTGTCGTGTGTGTTTGTTTTCTTGCTTTGGATGTGCGTGTTTTTTGTTTCGACTCGTGTTTGATTTTTTTTTCTACGAGCGTTTCTTGTCTACTTTGTGTGTGTTTGTTTTGTCACTGTTTTTTTGCGTGGTTGTTTTGCCACGTGTGTTTGTTTTCAGTTTTACCACGTATTTCTTTCAATGGAGTTTCTTCCCGTTTTCTCTCTCTTTTTCTGTTTCTAATCTTTCGTACCTTTTGCTTATTTATTTTTTCTCCTTCACTTTCTCCTCTCTTTACTGCTCTTCTTCCTCCTCATTTTCCCTTTTTTTAGTGTTCGTTGTGGCAAAAATAGGAAAAAAAAGTATGAATGAGAATGAATGTCTTTACAACTTGGGAGAGATTTCTGATGAAGATATGATTGAAACGCGTCCAGTGAGTTTTGTTTGATGTTATTCTGTCAATTTATTTATATTTTTATTTCTTTTCTTTACATTCTGGCCTTTTTTTCTTTTGTCTCCACCTCTCATTTTCATTATTTTAAAGAATATTTCTCATTATTTTTTTTCTCTTTCTTTCTCTTTTTCCCTATATTTTCTTATTATTATTATTTTTTAATCCACCTTCATCTTTCCCTCTCTCCCTCTTCTCCTCTTCATATTTTCTTATATTTTTCCTTCTTCTTCACTTCTCTCTCTTCCTCCTCTTCTCCACTTTCTCTTTTTTTCCTGTTTTTTCTTCTTCATTTCCCTTTTTCCTCCACTTTTTTATTATCTTTCTCCTTCACTTCTCTCTCTTCCTCCTCTCCTTCAACTCTCTTTTCTACTTTTCCTATCTTATTCTTCCATCACTTCTCTCTTCTTTTCCTATTTTTTCTTCATTTATCTTTCTTCCTCATCTCCTTCTCTTATTTTTCTCCTCCTTCTTCACTTCTCTTTCTTCCTCTACTTCTTTTATTTTTTTTTTCTTCACTTCTCTTTCTTCCTCTTCTCCACTTCTTCTTTTGTTATCCCTCTCCTTCTTCACTTCTCTATCTACCTCTTCTCCTCCAACCTTCCCCTTTCCCCTTTTCTTCCTTCGCTTCTCTCTCCTCCTTCTCTTGATCCACCTCCTTATCACGTATCCCCATCTCCTTCTTTTATTCCACCCTGAAATCTCCCACATATTCAAGTGAGAAAATGGCCTTTGCATTCAGCTCCCTCTGCGCCCTCCCACTTTGCATGACTGTCTACATTTGCCTTATATTGCAGTATATTACCTTGGCTAACTAGGTCCACTGACATGCATGAGGTTCAAAGCGGCCTGTAAACGCATCAGACGTGCTTTAAAACACAATGGAAGCGGAGGAAGATATTTTTGCATTTTCTACGTAATGCAATTCGTTTTTTTTTTTTTTTTGTCAGTGTATTTATATTTGTTTATCGATTTGTTTGTTTATTTGTCTGTCTATTGGTTTATCTGTCTATCTGTCTGTTTATCTATCTGTCTGTATCGTTTATATTTATTATTTTTTGCTATGCAGTTATTGTTATTGTTCTTGTAATTCCTTCCATCATCATCTCATCATACCTGTAATTAGCAATGGTTATTGTTATCCTTCTTGTTGTTGTTATTAGCATTGTTATTACTTTTGATAATTATCACTGACACTGTAATCATCGATAATGGTATTATTATTATTATTATTACTATTATTATTATTATTATTATTATTATTATTATTATTATTATTATTATTATTATTATTATTATCATTATTATTATTATTATTATTATTATTATTATTATTATTATTATTATTATTACTTTTATTATTATTATTTTCTTATTAATATCGTTATTATTGCTGTAGTACATATTACTATCATCATCATTGCATCACTACCGCTATCATTGCG
>NC_051423.1:29323112-29340612 GCF_015228065.2 Penaeus monodon | reverse complement strand
ACATCTTCTCCCTCTTACGAGAGAGACTAGTCTCGAGATTATCTACTCTATCTCATCTTCTCTCTCTAATCTCTCATCTGCATATCTCATCATATCCATCTTATACATCATATCACAATCTAGATAGCTCTATCTATCTCTCTCTATCTCTCTCTATCTATTCTCTCTCTCTCTTTCTCTTCTCTCACTCTCTAGCGCGATATCTCTTTACCCTTATCTCTCTATCTCTACCCATACCTATATCTCCTCTTATTCTACTTTTTTTATTTCCTTACAGTCACCTTTATCTCCCTACTCTATCCTCTCTCCTTCTCTATCTCTCTCCCACTCTAATCTCTCCTCTCTATCTCTCGGCTATCTTCTTCTCTCTCTCTCTGCTCTATCTCTATATACGTCTGTCCCTTTCTCCCTCTCTCTCTCTCTTTCTCTCTCTCTCTATCTCTATCTCTTCGCCTTCGTCTCTCTCTATCCCTCTCTCTCGATGCTCTCTCTCTCTCTCATCTCTCTCTCTATCTATCCTCTCCTCTCCCGCCTCTCCTCTCTCTCTTCTCTCCTCTCTCTTCTCTCTCTCTCTTCTACCTCATCTCCTTCTCCCTCCTTCTTTCTCCTT
Organism: Penaeus monodon; assembly: GCF_015228065.2. Lineage (NCBI taxonomy): Eukaryota > Metazoa > Arthropoda > Malacostraca > Decapoda > Penaeidae > Penaeus > Penaeus monodon. The sequence continues at coordinate 29,340,002 of NC_051423.1, read as the reverse complement.
TCCTATCTAGCTCTATCTCTCCACCGCACACTATCAGGTCCACGCCTCTATCTACTGTTCTCTCTCTCTTTTTCTGCGCTTTTCTCTCTCTCTCTTTCTCTATCTCTCTCTCCTCTCTCCGTTTCTTCGCTCTTTTCTCCCTTTCCTCTTTTCTCTCTTCTCTACCTTCTCTTTCTCTCTTCTCTATCTTCTCTCTCCTCTCTTTGCCTCCTCTCTCTTCTCCTTCTAGCTCGTCTCTCTCTCTCTCTCTCTCTCTCTCTAATCTCTCCCGATCTTCTCGTCGTCTCTGTCCTCTTCTCTCCCTTCTCTTCTCCCTCCCCCTCCCTCGTCTCTCTCTTATTCTCTTCCTCTCTCTTCTCTCTCTCTCTCTCTCTCTCTCCTCTGCTTCCCTCCCTCTCTCTCTCTCTCTCTCTCTCTTTCGCTTCTCTATTCTTCTCTACTGTCTCTACTTTTTTCTCTCCCTCTCTCTTCTCTCTCTCTACTCCTTTTCCCTTTTATCTTCCTGTCTTTCTCTCTCCTCTCTTTCTCGTTTCTCCCTCCATCTCTCCCTATCTCTTTTCCGATCTCTCTTCTCTTCTTCCTTCTCTCTGTTTACTCTCTTTCTCTCTTCTCTCTCTTTAATCCCTCTCTCTCTTCTCTCTATCTCTCTACCATCCCCTCCCTCCCTCTCCTCGTTCCATTCCGCCTCTCCCCCTCTCTTGTTCATACTACTCTTTTCTTTCTCTCTCCTACTTCTCTACATCTCTTCTTCCCCCCTCCCCCTCTCTACCTCCATCCCTCTCTGCTTCGCCCCCACTCGCACCACCATCCATTCGGCCGCACTTTATGAAGAATAAACAGACCAATAACATACATACCACATCGAGATAAATATAACACAAGAGAAGCAAAAAAAAACAAAAAACAAAAAAAAATAATAAGTAGTCATGTGTGTAAAGCAATAAAATACAAAAACAAGAACAAACAACGTAAATAAAAAAACCGCTAAGATAAGAAAGAAACAAAACTCCACATGGTTAATGTGGCCGATGTGAGTTTTATTCGTGTATTTTTTTTTTGAATTGAAGTCACGAGCAATTAGCCCGGATCTGAATGTTCCATTCTGCAGCAACTCGCTCACGTCAGGCCCAAAGAGCTTGCAGCTGTTTGATCTGGTTGTGTATGTGTATATATGTAATGTATGTATGTAAGATATGGTATGTGCAACACACACACACATGGTGTAACACACACGGCTCGCGGCGTGCGTGCAAACGCACACTGAACACACCACACGGCGCGCATCCTACTAGACGAATACTGTGGATTACATGACTATTCAAGGCACCAAACCACACACTGAAGAAAAGCAACACATCGCAACGTATATAAGGGATAAAAAACATGACACACATAACACCGTACAACAAGTACGACACGACAGACACACAATAATGCATATCATTCCGGACCCAAACTAGCACGGCTCACGAGCCGAGAACCCGCCGCTGGCGCACGAAGTTGAGTGAATACTACACATTAAAGCACAAGCTTTCACGTAGAGCGTCGTGACTGATGCGGATAGAGAGAGAGGATAGAGGTTAGAGAGAGTTAGTAAGATACAGAAATTGACGGAGTTGGTTACATACATTAGGTACGATTACTGAAGATCTCTAATCACTTCTTCTCTTCTCTTTCTTTACCGTCATCACCTCTCTTGTTTATTCCTTCTTCCCTTCCTTCTCTCCCCCCTCTCTCTCTCTTCTCTTCTCTCTCTCTTCCTTCTCTCCTCCTCTCTCTCCTTCATCTCTCCTTTTTTCCTATACTTCTCTCCCTCCTCTTCGCTTCTCGTCTCTCTTCCCCTCACTCTTTCTTCTTCTGTCTCTACTATCTGTTTTTCTTCTCTCCTCCTTTGCTCTTCCCCCCTCCTCTCTCTCCTCTCTCTTGCATCTTTTTCTCTTCCTTTTCTCTCTTGCTTCTTCTCGTCTCTCTCTCGTTTCTTCTCGGTCCCTCCCTCTCTCTCCATCTCTCTCTCTCTCTCTCTCCTTCTTCTTCACTATCCCTCGTTTCCTCTCCCCAGAAAGCAGAAAGCAAAGACAGACAGACAGAGATAACAAGAACCAGGAAAGCCCATAGAAATGGGGGGCACGACAGGAAAGAGTCACACCCTCGACTCGTGGAGCGACAACAAACATGAGATGACGCCGTTCACAGAAAGAAATATGGAGAAGAGCCTAAAAAAAAAAAAAAAAAAAAAAACGAGAATACAAAAAAAGTACATATCATCGTTATTATCCGGAGTCATCTCCCAAGAACGAACAAGCTTCTCGCAATCCTCCCGCCCCCCTACCCCCACCACCGCACAACTGCCATCTCTCGGTTTCTCAGCCATCTCCTTCAGGCAATGGCACTTACGAGAACAGAGAGATATTGTTACACGTGAAATGAACTAGCCCTGCTACAAATCTCCATTCAAAATATTGTAGCAGGTCGTGTGGGTACTAGGATAAGAACGTGCCTCTCAGGGTCTATCATAGTCATAATTCTCGGGTTTTTTCGCTTGTCTTCGTTTCCTTTGTTTCTCGGGGGGTATCGTATGTATATGTACTGTCCTCGGTTTATTTTTTTTCGGTTATTGTTTTTACTAGCTTTACATATGCCTTATATATTGTTTTTTTATATTATTATTATTGTTATTGTTATTATTTATTATGATTATATTTTATTATTATTATTATGAATATTATTATTATTCTTATTATTATTCTTATTATTATTATTATTATCCTATTATTATTATTATTACATTATTATTATTATTATGTTATTAATTATTATTTAATTATTATTAATTTCATATTTATTATTATTATTATTATTATTATTATCATGCATCATACTATTTAGCCATCTGTTGTTTGGTTTATTGTCTAGTTGTATTCTTTTAAATTCACATTGTCTTGCATCTTTTTTATTTCTTTTAGATTACGTCTATAACATCTCTCTTCTTTCTTCCTTCTTTCTACTTTCATGTATCTCTTTTTTTTTCTCCCCCCCCCCTCAACCGACCAGTCTTTGCAGGATTTTCCTTTCTTTCGTGTGTACATTTCACGAACACGAAAAAAATATTATACACCCAGACTTTCCTTCCTAAATAAGTGGAACTTACCCCCAATGGATATAACGTGTGAGTTTTAACTTAATGCATGAACTCAAAACCCATATTTTGTGTTACGTATACTAATAGGATGTTCATATTTTTTCCTTTCCTGTCCATATGTATTTTATCAAATTTATAAAGCGCGTTAGGTAAAGATTTATCTAGTGGGGTTCTTCAGAGTCCTGGTGTTACTCTGGAGACAACAAAAAAAAAAATACGTTTTGTACTTTGATCCTGTGCAAAATAAGTTGTCCTGAATTTATCTATCGTGTTTTTAGTTTAAGAGAATAAGGAAGACCTAAAACATGAACTGATTTTTTTTTTACGAATTAAACCCAGTCCATGTTGTTTTATGAATCAGCCTATGGGTCATATAATGATTGTTGTGTTGGATTTTTCATTTTGTTCGTAGGATAGCGCTGTCCCAACATTCCACCAAAGCGAGGAAAATAGACTGTTTTCTTTTTTTCCCACGTGCGGATGATTATTTAGATGCTGATTTTCGCCTGTAAGAATTTTATATACCAGGGAAAAAAATAGAGAAACCATGAATAATTTACCCTCATAAATTCACTTTATTAACATATCTTTTGTTTCTTAAAAAAAATCAATATCTATTCTATGTTTCTCTTCTTTTCTCCGCCCTCCCATTTTTCAGTAATTATACTTTTAATATATTCCACAAAGAACTAATATTTTTAATCTATCCTTACGTTTCCAGTAAAAAAAAAAAAAAAAAAAAAAAAAAAAAAAAAAAAAAAAAACTCCCCTCTGCGTGGACTAATATCCATCAACCGTATGGAGGGGAAATGGAGGAGGCATAGGGGACGCTGAACCGAATTTCCTCTATCTAATCTGGTTTTGGAAACTCAAGTAGAGGACTACGAAAGAAAGCTCTGATAAGCATGGTTGTTATGATTTCCCTTCCTCTTGTCCTTCTTTGCTTTGGATAATTAATCTTCACTCCTCTCTAAATAATTCTCAGCTGAGAGAGGGAGCGTCCCTACAAATAGGCTGGACTTCATTTTGCATTTTGCTGTTTCTTCCTAACTGTTTTTTTTTGTTTTCCTGCTTTCAATTTCGTTTTTTTTCCTTTTTCTTATTCCATTTCAGTATTTTTCTTTCTATTCTTTCCTTTCATATTCTTCTAGCTTTCTTTTTCTTTCTTTTCTTTTCTTTTCTTCGTCCGTCCGGTTTGTCCTTCGCAGTCTTGTTTTTGTTTCTTTCTTTCTCTGTCTCTGTCCTGTCCATCAGTTTCCGCTCTATCTCCGTCCAGGACGGGCTGCGCTGGAAAGTCCGGGAAGGAGGTCGTGCGTTTCTGGTCATACAATGTAAATGTAAAATATGTATTTGAAAAAAAAAACACCCACATACTATTCGCACCGTAATTGTGGTTGGCTTTCGCGTGCACCACACAAAAGGGGACACCACAGACACACATACACAGCCACACACACACACAACAGACACTACACACACACAAACCAACATGAAACACGTTTCAGGTGAGGACAGATGAATGGAATTGAAAATGAGTCAGAGTCTAGGCAGTGAAAGCTGCTGTTTCAGGTTGAAATTAGGCAGCAGCTTCAAATTTAAAAAAACGAACGAGGATTCTTCCTAGCAATTTGCGAGCGCGATTGGACATCAGCAGAGGGAAAGCCATTCTCCGTAGCCGCTGACTCGCAATCCTCTTATTGTTCCCCCACTGAATGGCAGACATAATGGGTTCGGGTTGTTAGTTGTGTCCCTGTTCCACTGGATACAGCGTATTTTATGTTGGGACAGAGCAGTACGGCTCAGCTTGAATCCTGGCGCTCTGCCCTGTCGTAATAGCAGCAAAATAGGTCCGTCGTTGGCTAATCAACGAAGAGGCCAAAGGAACAGCATAGGTGCCTGCTGCACACTTCAAGGATTAGAGATGTTACTCTTGTGGATCCAGGTTGTTTTGACGTTGTTTTGCTCAACTTTATTCGGCTGGCGAGTTTTAGATTAAATTTGCAAACTTGAGAGGGTTGAAGAGAGCGAACGGAGAGAGTATAGATTCACGTTCCTCAATTGACAGATCAGGATCGTAGATGGGTCGTTGAGGACCAGGTCATTTGGTGAGTCATTATGCTTTTAACGTGGAGAGGGAATCGTGGTAGATAGGTACCACGCCGCGCCCCTGGTTAACGCGAGGTTCGAAGAACTTAGTCGAGTGGGTACAGTCCCCATGGTTTGAAGAACGAACGATACGAAGGAAATTGAGATGAGTCAGTTGGTAGAGTCCGTGCGTGAGATGTTAGGGGACGGCGGTAGAGGAAACCGTCGCAGGTCGGCCGCCACCCGTCTCTTCATATGGAGTGGACTCGTGGTACGAGATGGAAGGCTGAACCATTATGCATGCCGCTGTGCATGGATGTCCTGTATATTTAGAGAAAGGAGAGGGAATTCTGCGGTGGGTCAGCAAGAACATGGAAACACATACACATCCAATATAGAAAGGAGGGTGCTTGATTGTCAATACCGGGGAACGTGTAGTCTTCTGTTGTTTGCTCTGACACTCGCGTATCCAGCCTGAAAACGGATGGAAGGAGAGAGTTCTCGTCTCGAGTGTCATTTCCTAGTTTCAGGAATATTCCAGAGAACAGGCAGGGTCATGGAGGTCCAGAGAGCAAGAGCAGACGTCGTCGACTATACCTCAGCCAAACCGATGAGAAAAAAAACTAAAGGGAGATGGCGGGGGTGGAGATAAGCTTCTAGTAAACTCTGCTATGGCGGTTTAAGGTACTTCCAATCCAAGTCCGATTTTGTGAAACAAGGGTTCTGGCAGGTACAGGGGCAGTAGGCGAGGAGCAGGTCACACCGTGAATGTTTACAAGTATCATAGGTAGCGGAACCTGTCAAAGGTGAATAGGGAATTAGGGCTTTCGCCACATCAGAACCGATATCAATCTGAAGGAAGAACGTTTTCGGTAGGGTGTAGTAGAATATGAGTTACAGGATCGCAGCGACCGAAATCCGAGGTCTTCCTCTGAAGGATAGAAGGTGCCTAAGAAGTTGAATGTAAAGCCTTCGCCATGCCAGGCATAGGTTTAAGAGGGTTCGGGTCTACAGTCCCCTGTATGAGTACTATGGGCCAATAGCCTGGCTTATGGGTTTATTAAAGTTGGGTAAACCCAATTAGAAATGAGTAAGATACGAGAGGGTTGATGCGCACCTTGAACCTCTTGTATAGTGGATTTCGCCTCACTCTCGGAAAACAGGCTACTAACTCTTTCATGATGATGGTGGAAAAAGAGTCAGCAGCAATAGCATTCTCGTCAGTCGTTCGTTTCAGGACGGAAGAAACATACGTAGAGGCCCTATCTAAGATGTCCCGGGCCTTCTGCAGGTAGGAGGAGGCACGGTCGAGGACACACCACCGAGTTTACCTTTGGTCGGAAGGCAAAAATGGGTGGACATCCTCTCACCTTGGGCAAGGGACCTCCAGTGAAAGGTTGGGTCCCTCGCCACGGTAACGCCTGGGAATGGAAAGTTTGGAAGGGTTCAACTGAGTACACACTACAGCTCGAAGGATGGAAAGCACGCTGATCGACGGAAGTAGAGACATCAGGCAAGAGTTCCTGTGAGATGAGATGTAACTCTACGGGCTAAAGGGCTGAAGCAATGTCGTAGGGAGGTTAGAGCGTGTTAGCGGCGGAGTTATAGCAAAGAATAGACCCTTCATAGTCCAGCCAGCGAGCCTTTGTTGCTGAGTGAGGGATTCAAATGATACCTACTTGAAGTATGGTCGTTTGACGATGTTGATCTCAGCGAGTGGGATGAGGGAGGAGAGCGTACCCCAAGGCGGAATGTTGCCAGGTACGTTAACCGGGCGGGTGTGTCGGGAAGCTCTTGCGAGAGTTGGATCTCTTCTACTCTGTGAGAGAGCGCAGGCCCCCATTGGGTGTGTGTGACCGAGAAGGAGGGACCTGTAAGAATCATGGCAACGTCGCTATAACTATGACTCAGGACCAGACATTAGTCCTGCGTGGGTGAAAGTGACAGCAGCTTCTGTAGCCATCAAAATTTGCCCCACTGGTAACAGTAACTAACAAACTCGCGAACAGACATTGTGTTAAGACGTGAGTGCCTGCGTTGTTTCGATTTCCTTCGCCTTTTACCGCTTTACCCAGGCGGTGATATATGTTTTCTAGAGGAGGTTAGGATAGTATACTGTTTGCTGATTTAGTCCTCAGACGGGATATACCCTTCCCCTCAAAAGTGCTTATACGTCTATATATATATATAATTGTCTATCATTGATCTATATTATCAGCTATATATATAGTCTATATATATCAATATTTATCTTATACATAATATTCTATCATTTTATTAATAATCTCTTATGTTGTGGTCCTAGTTATATCACTGTATTTATATTATAAAAGCTGGATGTACGACACGATATATTTCTGCTGGCTATCTGGGTCGATCATGGGTAACCATAACAAAAATAATATCTAATACTAAAATCAAATAAATACCACATAACAAAAAAATAAAAATAACAATCTTCCTCTATCTAGTTATAAACTTCTCATATATAATTACAAACCTCTACACCCCCCCACCACACACCACACAACACACACTCCTACCACACCCACACCAACAACAGCACACAATCGAACACACTGGCCCCCAAAACGCACACCACTGCACACACACCTCCACCACACACACCCACACCCACATCTATATCTCTATCTACTCTATATATCTATCTATATCTATATCATCTATATCTATATCTCTCTATACTATTCTATCTCTATCTCTACTCTATCTCTTCTGTCTTACTCTCTCTCTCTCTCTCTCTATCATCCTCTATCTCTTTCTATCTATCTCCCTCTCTATCTATTTCTCATACTATATCTCTCTCTCTCGTATATATCTCTTGTCTCTCCCACGCTCCCCCACCCACGCCCACCTCCGACACCCCACCCCTCACACCTCCCGCAGCCCCCCCCACACCTCTCTCTCTCTCTACTCATTCTCTCTCCTCTCTCTCTCTCTCCTCTCTCTCTCTCTATATCTCTCTCTCTCCCTCTATCTATCCCTCCTCTACTATATTCTCCCTCTCTCTCTCTCTATATCTCTCTATCTCTCTACTTTCCTTCTTCTTTCTGTCTCTCTTTTCCCCTTTCTCTCTATCTCTCTTCTCTCTGCTCTCTCTCTCTCTCTCTCTCGTCTCTCTCCTCTCTCTATCTCTTTCTCTCTCTCTCCTCTCTCTCTTCTCTCTCTCCTGCTCTCTCTTTCCGCCCCCCCCCCTCCCACACCTCTCTCTCTCTCTTCTCTCTCTCTCTCTCTCTCTCTCCTCTTCTCTCTCCTCTCTCCGTCTCTCTATGTTTGTGTTTTGTTGTTGTGTTTTTGTGTGTGTTGTGTGTGTGTGTGTGTTTGTATCGCTGATAGAGAGATACATACCCCCTACAACACACACACAAAACACCACAGACACGACACACACAACACCACAACACCGCTACCGACGACAACACCCCTATAGTAGATATATATATATATATATAATATATATATATATATATATATATATTTATCTTATTTCCCCCCTTAATTCCCCCCCCTTATCTATCTAATCTATATATCTATATATCTATTAATAATTATATGTCTATATATATATAATAATATAATATAATATATGTATAATATATAATACATATATATATTATATATATATATATATATATATATATAGTATATATATATATCATATACACAAACACATAAATAGGCACGAATGCATACCGAAGCGGTCTTCAAAAGCGAAATCTAAATAGAAGTTAAAAAGCTAAATGGCCCAAAGGCTTCTGGAAAGGAAGGAAAAAGAGAAATGGAAGCTACCCACAACCGTCGAGGGCTGTAAAGACTGTTCTTGTGCCTGCGTGCGAAGGGAGAGGAAGAGTAGGATATAAGGAGAAAAAAGAGAAGGGAAGGTGAGATGATGATGAGGAAGGAAGAGTGAAAAAGGAGAAAAGAGGGAAGAGGAAAAAGGAAGATGAAGAAGGAAGAGGAAGAGATGAATAGGAGGAGAAAAAAAGAACACGAGAGAAGGAGAAGGATATGAATAAATAATGATTGAGATAATAAGATAATAATAATAATAATAATCATAATAGATCTATAATAATAATAATAATAATAATATATAATAATAATAAATAATAATATACACGATGATGGGCGCAACATATCGGTCGCGTCTCCGAGTCACGATAGTCTCCTGAAAATAGCCTCGGCCAGAAAAGTTACATTAGGGTTTTATTGAAAATTAATGTGATGAATGACTGTAATTACTACTAATACGATTTAGGAAAATACATATGCATGAAAATTTTGGCTTAAGCCAAAGTCTGGAATATCATAATTATATATAATAATAAGTCGCTTCCTACAAATATTATAAAAATCAGGGTAAAATATATATTACATATACATATGTATATCCTTTACATTATCTATGGTGTATTTCTGATACGTTGTATATCATCATACATGTACTTTTATTTTATGTACTAGTTGTAGAGTAGACAGATATTTTATTTTAATTTTATATATTGAAATATTAATAATTTTATATGTGCTAATCCATATAACATATTATAAACATTTGTTATATTTTTATTGGACATAATGATATATATCATATATCTACGATATATATCATATACAATATTAAACTAGATCATATATATCTCCCATTTGTGTGATGATGATAATGATACGATAATGATAATATAATCATTATGTAACAATCATTAATAGATAAGATAATAATATAATAATATAATATAATAACCATCATCAATATTGTAATATAATAATAATACTAATATTATAATAATAATAATTTTGAATAACCGTCATCCATTATTGTATAATAATAATAATAATAATAGATAATAATAATAATAATAAAAAATAATATAAGTTATTCTCCTATGGCGATCTTTTCTTTAAAAAAAACGAATCCCGCACTCCCATCAGCAAGTAAGAGGCAGAGCTGCGGGGAGAGGCTGAGAGGACCGTGCCTGGAGAGCGGCCGGCACGGGGGAAGAGGAGGACGAGAAAGAAGAAGAAGAGAAGGAGGAAGAAGAAAAGAAGAAGGAGAAGAAGAAGAAGAAAAAGAAGAAGATGATGATGATGATGATGAAGAAAAAGAATATACGATGATGATTGATGATGATGATTTTGTTGATGATGATGATGATGAATGATGAAGAAAAAGAAGAATGATGATGATAATGATGATGATGATGATGGGTGATGATGATATGTGATGAAGAAGAGAGAAGGGGGAGAGAAGAGGAGAAGGGAGTGGAACTTGGAGGAAAGGGAGAGAGGAGATTGAATGGGATGAGGTAGAAAGGGAGGAGGAATAATGGATGATAATAGTATAATGCTAATAATGATAATGAAATAATGATGATAATAATACAATAATAACGATAAGAGAAGATGGAGAGAATGAAATAAGGAAAAATGAGGTAAAAGCAGTGCAATAGGTGATAAAGTTCATAAAAAGGTCGGACGGAGAAAGGAAGAGGCGGAAGAAAAAGAAGAAATTAGTAACCAATAATACATAAACAAGAAACAGTATAATAGTGAGAAAATGGAAGGAAAGAGGAGGAGAACGACAAGAAAGGAGAAGAAGAGGAGGAAAGGAGGTTGAAAACAGAGAAATATTAAAAAATATCAATGTATAAAACATTAATAACAATATAAAAGGAGGAGAAACGAACAAGAAGAGAAAAGAAAGAAGAAAGAAAAGAAGAAAAGGAATGAAGAAGACGAGAAGGAAGAAGAAGAAGAAGAAGAAGGGAAGGATGAAGCAAGAAAGGAGGGAATCATGAAAAATAAGAAATGCGGCCGTCAAGTCTTGGCAGGTCGCTCGTCGAAAAAGCAGGTCCCGGATCCGTTTAGGGACTGGTTTGGAACAAAGTTTTGCTCGTGGTTGTTTGTCAAAAACTCCTTGCTTCTCGCTTGCCATTATTCGCGCAGTGAAAGGTGAACTGAGACGGCTTTCAATCTTTTTTTTTTTTTTTTTTTTGTTTTTTTTCTTCATGCCTTTCTGTTTTTATTTTTTTTTTTTTTTTTTTTTTCTCTTTCCTTTTATTTTTTTTTTTTTTTTTCTCTCTCTTCTCCTTTTTTTCTTTTCTTTTCTTGTCCATAGCCTATGTTTTCTTTCTTTCGACAATGGCCTCTTCACGGTTATATATATATATATATTATATATATATATATATATATATATATATATATATAATATATATATATATATATATATATATACCATATATTATATATAGATATATATACTATCCTATATATATAATATAGATAAATTATATATATTAGATAGATTATATATATATATATATATATATATTATATATACACTGTTTTTGTTTGCGAAATATATGTTTATTTTATCTTATTTGTGTACGAAAGTCTGGTGAGCGTTTATTATGTGTAATATATGGACACACACACAAGACACACACACCCCACACAACACCGTACACACACATACACACACAGACCCACACACACAGAGACACACACACCAGATATATATATATTATATATTTACATATATATCTATATATTAATATAACTATATATATATATATATATATATATATATATATATATATATAATGATATACATATGGCCATTATATATACTTGTGTTTGTTTGCGGATATATATGATTTCATACCATCTGTGTATGAAGCCGTGGTGTCATTTTATATACAAGCTTAGTTATATAACGTTTTTGTCGAAGCAGCAAAAACGCAGATGTTTTATAACAACGATGATAACAATAATGATAACCTTCTCTCTTTTCTTCCCCCTATCTCTTTCTCATTCCCTCTCTCTTTCCCTCTCCCTTTACCTCTCTCTTTTCTCCCCCTCTTCCTTCTCCCTTTTCCTCTCTCTCTCTCTCTCTCTCTCTCTCTCTCTCTCTCTCTCTCTCTCTCTCTCTCTCTTTCTCTTTCCCTCTCTCTTTCCCTCTCCCTATCCCTCTCCCTTTTCCTCCCGTTTTCTCTCTCCCTTTTTCTCTCCCTCCCCCCAACACACGCACCCAAATATTCCTCAAATTCACTTCTCCCATCTTCTTTCTCCCCTCCATCTGCTCCTCCCCACTTCCTTACTCTTCGTCCCTAAAATCCTCTTCCCTCTCTTTCTCATCCCCCTTTTTTCTCTCTCTTTAAACTCCCTTTTTCTTTCTCCCTCCCTTTCCCCTTCCTCATCCCCTTCTCCTATTTACGTTTCCCCTCTGTTTCCCCTTCCTCATCTCCTTTTTCTCTTTATGCTCCCTTCCCCCTCTTCCCTCTCCCTCTTTCTTCTTCTCTTTCCTTTCCCCTTCCCCATGAGAGAGAGAGAGAGGGGGGGGGAGAGAGAGAGAGAGAGATGGAAAGAGAGAGGGGGGGAGGGAGGGAGAGAAAGAGAACCAGAGAGAGAGAGAAAGAGAGAGAGAGAGAGAGAGAGAGAGAGCTAGAGAGAGAGAGAGAGAGAGAGAGGGAGAGAGAGAGAGAGAGAGAGAGAGAGAGAGAGAGAGAGGGTGAGAGAGAGAGAGAGAGAGTGAGAGAGAGAGAGAGAAGAGAGAGAGAGAAAGAACACCAACATAGAGAGAGAGGGACGGAGAGAGAGGGACGGAGAGAGAGGGGAGAGAGAGAGAGAGAGAGAGGGGAGGGTGTGAGAGAGAGAGAGAGAGAGAGAGAGGAGAGAGGGAGAGAGAGAAAGAGAGAGAGGGAAAGAAAGAAAGAAAGAAGAGAAAAGAGGGAGAGAGAGAGAGAGGGAGGGGGGGGGGAAGGAGGAGAGAGAAAGAAAGAGGAGAGAGGAGAAGAGAGAGAAAGGAGAGAGTGAGAGAAGGAGAGAGAGAGGGAGAGAAGAAAAGAGAGAGAGGAGAGGAAGAGAGAGGGGAAAAAGGAGAGGGGGGGGGGGAAAGAGAGAGGGAGGAGAGAGGAGAAAAAAAGAAAAAGAGAGAGAGAGGAAAGAAGGGAGAGAGAGAAAGGGAAAAGGAGGGAGAGGAGAAGAAAAGGAAAAAGAAAAGAGGGAAGGAGAGAGAGAGAGAGAGAGAGAAGAGAGAAAGAGAGTAGAAAAAAGAACAAGATAGAAAGCAAGAAAGAAGAAGAGGAACACAAAAGCGAAAAAAGAAATAGAAGAAGAACGGTAGGAAGAAGAAAAAGACCAATAACAACAACAACAGCGAGAGAATATAACAAAAGAGAAGCAAAAAACAAAAACAAAAAAAAAGAATAAGAGAGGCAGTAAAAGCAAGAAAATACAAAAACAAGAACAACAACGAAATAAAAACCGCTAAGAAAGAAAGAAACAAAAACTCCATGGTTAATGTGGCCTGGAGTTTATTCGTTGAATTGAAGTCACGAGCAATTAGCCGGATCTGAATGTCATCTTGCAGCCTCGCTCAGTCAGGGCCAAAGAGCTTGCAGTGTTGAGCTGGGTGTGTATGTATATATGTATGTATGTATGTAAGTATGTATGCACACACACACACATACACACACGCGCGTGCACGCACACACACACACACGCGCGCACACACACATGCACACACACACACACACACACACACACACACACACACACACACACACACACGCAAACACACACTCGCGCGCACACACACGAGCGAGAGAGAGAGAGAGAGAGAGAGAGAGAGAGAGAGAGAGAGAGAGAGAGAGAGAGAGAGAGAGAGAGAGAGAGAGAGAGAGAGAGAGAGAGAGAGAGAGAGAGAGAGAGAGAGAGAGAGAGAGAGAGAGAGAGAGAGAGAGAGAGAGAGAGAGAGAGAGAGAGAGAGAGAGAGAGAGAGGAGAGAAGAGCAGACCAAAGAAGAGAAGAGCAGAGACAGACAGACAGATAGACAGAAACAGAAAGACAGAGAAGCAAACAGTAAGAGACACTGACACACAAACAGAGAGACACAGAAAGAAATAGGGAGAGAGCCTAAAAAAAAACAGAATACAAAAAAAGTACATATCTCTTATCTCCCAAGACGAACAGCTTCTCGCAATCTCAACCCCCCCTACCCCACCCCCACCCCATCTCTCGTCTCCCATCTCCTCAGGCAATGCACTTAGAGAACAGAGAGATATTACATGAATGAACACCCGGCTACAAATCTCCATTCAAAATATTTTACGAGTCGTGGTACAGACGGTCTCAGGGTCTACTCATAGTCATAATTCTTCGGGTAGTTTCGCATTGTCTCGTTCATTTGTTTCTCGGGGGGTATCGTATGTATATGGTACTGTCTCGGTTATTTTTTCGGTTATTGTTGTACTATGCTGTACATATGCCTTATTGTTTTTTATATTATTATTATTGTTATTGTTATTATTATTATTATTATTATTATTATTATTATTATTATTATTATTATTATTATTATTATTATTATTATTATTATTATTATTATTATTATCATCATCATTATCATTGTTATTACTATTTATTATTTAATCACATTGTCTTGCACATATTTTTTATTTCTTTATTACGTCTATACATCTTCTTTCTACTTTCATGTACTTTTTTCTCAAAACATCTTGCAGATTTCCTTTCTTTCGTACATTTCACACGAAAAAAAAATATATACAGACTTCCTTCCTATAATGTAATCCCCATGGGTAGTACGTGTGAGTTTTACGTAATGCATGAACTCAAACCCATATTTTGTCTATCTAATGTTCATATTTTTCTTTCCTCCAGTATGTATTTATATCAAATTTATAAAGCGCGTATGTAAGAATTTATCTATCTGGTTTTAGCTCATGGGAGAAAAAAAAATACGTTTTGTACTTTGTAACATGTGCATAAAGTATGTCTGAATTTATCTATCGTGTTTTAGAATAAGGAAGAAAACATGAACTATTTTTTACCCAGCCTGTGTTTATATCAAGCCTATGGATAAATTGATGTGTGTTGATTCATTTGTCTAGAGTCAATTCAACGAGGAAAATAGACTTTTTCCCAGTGCGTGAAGAGAGATTTCGCCTGTAAGAATTTATATACCAGGGAAAATAGAGAAAACATGAATAATTTACCTCATAATTCACTTATATTAAACATATCTTTTTAATCAATCTATCTAGTTTCTCCCCTTTTATATACTTTTATCCAACAAAGAATAATTTATCTATCTAGTTTCAGTAAAAAAAAAAAAAATCCCTCTGCGTGTACTAATATCAACCGTATGGAGGGAGTGCATAGGGACGAATTTCTCTATCTAGTTTTGGCTCAAAGAGGACGCGAAAGAAAGCTCGTAAGCATGGTTTATGATTTCCTCTTGTCCTTCTTGGAAATGAAGTCTTCTCCTCTCTAAATAATCTTCAGCTGAGAGAGGGAGCGTCCTACAAATAGGCTGACTTCATTTTGCATATTTGCTGTTTCTTCTAACTGTTTTTTTCTGCTTCATTTCGTTTTTTCTTTTTCTTTTCATTTCAGTTTTTCTTTTCTTCCTTTCATTCTAGCTTTCTTTCTTCTTCGTCCGGTTGTCCTTCGCGCTTGTTTTCTTTCTCTGTCTCTGTCTGTCTCAGTTTCTCTCTATATGTATTTGAACACGCACATGCACACACACACACACACACACACACACACACACACACACACACACACACACACACACACACACACACACACACACACACACACACACACATGAACACGGGGCAGGTGAGGACAGATGAATGGAATTGAAATGAGGTCAGGTCAGGCAGGTGAAAAGCTGCTGTTCAGGTTGAAATTAGGCAGCAGCTTCATTAACGAGGATTCTGCCAATTTGCGAGCGTGGACATCAGCAGAGGGAAAGCCAATTCTCGCCGCTGACCAATCCATCTTATGTCCCACTGATGGCAGAAGAGGGCGTTGTTGTTGTGTCCCCTGGATACAGCGTATTTATGTTGAGACAGACGCTCAGTGAGCCTGACGCCTGTCTAGCCAAAATACTGCTAATCACAAGAGGCACAAGGAACAGCATAGGTGCCCACCTTCAAGGAAGAGAGAGGACTCGTGTGGACCAGGTTGAGTGTTCACCTGGCGAGAGATTAATTGCAACTGAGAGGGTGAAGAGAGCGACGGAGAGAGTAGATCTCCTCATTGCAGGACAGGCTGAGGACAGGCAGGTGAGCATTATCTTTAGGAGAGGAATCGTGGTAGAAGGTACACCGCGCCCTGGATAACGCGAGGTCGAGAACATGTCGAGGGTAGCCCAGGTTGAAGAACGAACGACGAAGGAAATTGAGATGGTCAGAGATGCGGATGGCGCGGAGGAACAGCGAGGCGGCCACACCTCTCTTCATATGGAGTGGACGGTACGAGAGGAAGGGCATATGCATGCCACTGTGCATGGATTTCCTGTATATAGAGAAGGAGAAGGGGTCAGCAGAACAATGAACACATTCCAAGAAAGGGAGCTTGTTGTCAACCTCCCATTCCAGCCTGAAACGGATGGAAGGAGAGAGCTCAGTTCCTTCAGGAAATCCGAGAACAGGGCAGGGTCATGAGGCCAGAGAGCAAAGACGTCGTCGACATACATCAGCCAAACCGTAGAACGAAGGGAGATGGACGGGAGAAACTCAGACTCGAAGTAATCCATGAACAGGTTAGCCAGGACAGGAGAGAGAGGAGAGTCCATGGCAACACCGAATGTTTAAAAGTAGAAGCGAACCTCA
>NC_051423.1:29310612-29313112 GCF_015228065.2 Penaeus monodon | reverse complement strand
TGTGTGTGTGTGTGTGTGTGTGGGCGTGTGTATGTGTTTGTAGTTGTGTGCGTGTAAGTGCGGGGTACGTGTACAGGTACGTGAGTGTGAGCGAATTTTTTACGTGTATATCCCTTTAGAGAAATAGCTATAGCAATCACATTCTTCAGTCCTATCACTCATTTTCATTAAAACTTTGTAAAAGTTTAAATTATCAAGTGGGCCGTTTGGGACATTATATTTAGTCTGTATCTTCACGCTTTCACTTTTCGTCAAATGTACCTGGCACTTAAACTTCCTGAAAATCTATTAAGATGGACAAGAATGTGAAACTGGAACAATGAAAAAGAGGAAAGGAAAATGAGTGTCATGCAAGCTAAATGGCATATATGAGAACCAATATATGTCACAATATATGTCAGGTCACAGGTCACTGATGCATCCGCTGAGGGAGCCGCTACAGCAGTACAAATAATAAAATACGCGAACACACACACACACACACACACACACACACACACACACACACATACACATACACACACACATACATAAGCACAAATACAAACACACACACACACACACACACAAACACATAACACACATAAATACAAATACAAACACACACGCAAACACGCATAAAAACACTACAGCCACAGTCTACCCTCCTCTGCCTCAGGTGTGTCGATTGTCTTCAATTATGCCAGATTTTCGCGGCTTTTATCATCGCCAGTTTCCAACGAGGTAATCCTGAGATGGGTCGGACAGGGACGCGAGCTTCTAGGATTGATTCGAACACAACTCGAATTCCTCGGACATCTCTGAAGAGACGTTAGAAGACCTTAGACTAAGCCGTAAAATCGAAGGCAAGCAAGCACGAGTTAGACCGAGAAGGACATTCCTTGACAATTTCAATATGCAAACACTTCGATGCCTCCGGGACAAAGCTCGACAACGCGAAACATGGCGCCAAGTAGTCCGTCACTGCATCGATGATGGCATGGATAGATATGATAAGAAGGGTAACAGAAATTGTTCAAATTTAAGAGATACTTTACAAGGCTACTGATTTTTTTTTTTCTTTTTTCGTGTTTTCAGCCATAAAAAAGGGGAAAATGAGAGATCAGAGCCAATTTCTAGATCTTGAAGCATAAAGAAAGTAGATACATAGAGATGGGTCACCTTTTGCCTTGAATGTATAATGAGAAAAAAAAAAAAATTGTCACTAAAGATTCGAACTAGTGTCGTGAGGAGGATTCGAAATGGCCTATTCGCGCATTTCTTACTAATGCACTGTTCCCTGCGTATTTTGTACAACTGGCCAATTAGAGAATGAAAATAGAATGCATTTAAAACATTTTTCACTCCTGAAATTGATCTACTATAACTCTACAGAGTCCAAATTACAGTATACCAAAAAAATTACGATTTACCGCAAACGTCACAAATCTGTGGTAGTTTTCCGTATCGCAGACAAGTTTCGGTAATCTTACAAGCTCACGGTACGAGAACCGCTAATGTTATCCCTGCGGAGACGGATGTGCCTTCCTTCTCGA
This sequence comes from Penaeus monodon, assembly GCF_015228065.2. NCBI lineage: Eukaryota > Metazoa > Arthropoda > Malacostraca > Decapoda > Penaeidae > Penaeus > Penaeus monodon. The sequence continues at coordinate 29,311,577 of NC_051423.1, read as the reverse complement.
TGTGAATCTGTCACTTTGAATTATCCACAGACTTAGCAGCTGTCAGGTTAGATGACTTTCCCTGCACAGCTGCTTCGTCTGCTGAGAGTTCCCCTGTTTTATGTCGCGCTGTTGCTTTCCAGCCTTCTTTTCTTACATTTCCTTTCTGTCTGCGATGATTTTGCCCTCGAGGTGCTTCTGATAATTAATTCGATCACGGCAGATAGATAAGTATATATATATATATATATATATATATATATATATATATATATATATATATATATATATATATATATATCTGAGTGTGTATATGTGTGTGTGTGTGTGAGTGTGTGTGTGTGTGTGTGTGTGTGTGTGTGTGTGTGTGTGTGTGCACATACATGTGCAGACACACACACACACACACACACACAACTCAGATATATATATATATATATATATATATATATATATATATATATATATATATATATGTATATATATATATATATATATATATATATATATATATATATATATTAGAGAAAGAGAGAGAGAGAGAGAGAGAGGGAGGGAGAGAGATTATTTTCTTCTCTTATACAAGATCATATATAAAAAAATGGAGATGGGTACATGTACGCACACACACATACACACACACACACACACACACACACACACACACACACACACACACACACACACAACACGGACACGTACACCCACTTAATCGGACACATGCACATATACACACAATGACTCATACACACATACCCACGTGGATGCCCAGTATAGTTATTTATATATGACCCACCCAAAAAAAAAGATAATAAATAAATAAATAGATAAATAAATAATAACAATAATAATAACTTACCATTGCTACATCAATTTCAGAACATGGGAAAATTAAGTTTAAGAAAATATGATGATGAAGTAATCGAGAGAAAGAGAGAGAGAGAGAGAGAGAGAGAGAGAGAGAGAGAGAGAGAGAGAGAGAGAGA
>NC_051423.1:29278112-29285612 GCF_015228065.2 Penaeus monodon | reverse complement strand
CACATATATAGAGACGCGTTTTATATGATCCGTACACCCAGGGATCAATTTCATTTACCTGTGTGGCTGTTTTCCTTTCATCTTTGTGTACACGTTTACTGGGTTTGTGTACACTGACGTACACGTATATTATTTATATGTATTTATGATAAAAGTGGTCTGATCAAGTCTTTCCTTGAGAGATTTCCCCCTATAAAACAATAATGGTTGTATTTACGCTAGTGATAAAGATTATGCTGATAATAGTGATAATGAGATTTGTAACATGACAGTGATGATGATGATGATGATGATGATATAATACTACTATTACTACAACTACTACTACTACTACTACTACTACTACTACTACTACTACTACTAAAAATAATAAAAATAGTATAAAAAGTAAATAATAAGAAGAAGAATAAAAAGAATAATACTTATAAGAATAATAATAACAAAAATAGTAATAATAAGATAATAATAATTATTATTATAAGTAATTACTTATTATAGGTAATTATTATAAGTAATAATAAGAAGAAGAATAAAAAGAATAATACTACTAATAGTAATTATAATAATAATAGCATTAATAATAGTAATGATAATAATAAGAATAATAATAGTAATGAAGATAATGATAATGATAATAATGACAATAATAATAATAATAATAATAATAATAATAACAAAAATAATAATAATAATGATAATAGCGACGATTTTTGGTATCAACTGATTCCTCTCCCCTTTTCAGTACACATTTATGCAGGAACTATTATTATTATTATTATTATTATTATTATTATTATTATTATTATTGTTATTATTATTATTGTTATTATTATTATTATTATTATTATTGTTATTTTATTATTATTGTTATCGATACTACCATCATCATCATCATCATCATCATTATTATTTTTGTTATTATTATTACTATTATCATTATTATTTTAATAATGATAATTGTTATGATAATAATCATAATAATAATAATAATAATAATAATTATTATTATTATTATTATTATTATTATTATCATTATTATTATTATTATTATTATTACTATTATTATTATTATTATTATTATTATTATTATTATTATTATTATTATTATTATTATAATTATTATTATTATTATCATTATTATTATTACCATTATTATTATTATCATTATTATTATTGTTATTATTATTATTATTATTATTTTTATTATTATTATTATTATTATCATTATTATTGCTCTTTTGTAGAAAAGGTATGAATGAGAATGAATATCTTCACAATACAAGAAATGTATTTGACCGATTGGATGATTTGAATCCAAGGTCACGGCAACAATTATGCGAGCAACAAATAGGTCACAGTCAGGTATTTTGTCAGCTCACGCCTGATATATATTTTCTATGTAATTTCTCTGATGTATGTATTTCTGACGAAGACGCAATCGAAACCGGTCAAATACATCTCTTGTATTGTGAAGATATTCATTCTCATTCATACCTTTTCTACATTTGTCACTATGAATACGGTTCATTATTGCTCTTATTATGATTAGTAGTAGTAGTAGTAGTAATATCATTACTATCATCATCATCAATATTATTGTTGTTAACATTATTATTATCATTATCATTATTATTATTGTTATTATAATAATTAACAATATTATGTTTTATTTTCCTCATTGTTATTATTATCGATATCATTATTATCATTGTTTTTATCATCAGCACTATTATTATCATAATTATTATTATTACCATTATTATTATTATTGTTATTATTATTATTGTCATCATTATCATTATTATTATTTATATCATTATTAGTATCATCATCATTACCATCATTATTGTGATTATTACTATTGTTCTTATCAATATCACTATTATCATCATTATTACTATTAATAATAACAATAATGATAATAATAATAATAATAATAATAATAATAATAGTGATGTTAATGATAATAATAACAATAACAACAATATCATTATTACTGTTTTCCTAATTATTGTTGTTGTTGTTGTCTTGTTGTTGCTGTTGTTATTACTGTTATTTTGACTAATTTCATTATCATTATTATTATCATCATCTAAATAATGATCATTCTCATTACTTTTATCATCCTTGTTCTTGATATTATTCTCATCATTATTACATGAGAAAAGAAACGTTACTCATCAATCAAAATTATGAATGACAATATAAATCAAAAACTGTAAAAGAAAAAAAAAACGTCAGCCAGTCTCATGAAGCCACTTACCAAGAAAAAAAAAAAAAAAAAAAAAAAACTTTTCATCACATCCACTAACAGTAATTACGTCTTTATACCATGAAACGCATCCCTGCAAGTAACTCACGACCTTATAACGCAGTATCATGGAGTCGAAAATAGAGCGTGCTTGCCTTTGTTTATCTCGGCTGTTATTCGCACCGTGGTTGGCGAGCTCTCGACCGCTGTGCGAATAACCCGAGATCCCAAGCGAAGGTGAGGCGGGTACGTGAGTTTTCTCTTTAGGGAGGCTCTCTCTCTCTCTCTCTCTCTCTCTCTCTCTCTCTCTCTCTCTCTCTCTCTCTCTCTCTCTCTCTCTCTCTCTCTCTCTCTCTCTCTCTTTCTCCTCGAATTCTTCTTTCGTTTCTTTTTCTTCGTATTTTTCTCCTCTTCTTCCTCCTCCTCCTCCCCCTCCTCCTCCTCCTCCTCCTCCTCCTCCTCCTCCTCCTCCTCCTCCTCCTCCTCCACCTCCTCCTCCTCCTCCTCCTCCTCCTCCTCCTCCTCCTCCTCCTCCTCCTCATCCACCTCCACCTCCACCTCCACCTCCACCTCCACCTCCACCTCCACCTCCTCCTCCTCGTCCTCCCCCTTATACGAGTGTGGGCGTGATTCTGATGATGAAGGAGACGATGATATTCGTAGACTGAGCCGCTTCAGAGCCTGATGATCTTATGATGAAGAATAATCTGCCATTGGTAAAATCCGCGTGTTTTGTGGGATAAGTGAGGAGCGAGGGAGGGTCCTGCGCCTGTGTTTTCGTCCCAGGCGGAGGTTAGTCGGGTACATGATTTTTTTTTCTTTAAGGAGTCTTGAGTATGGATAACTTCGCTCTCTCTCTCTCTTTCTCTCTCTTCTTTTCTCTCTCTTTTTATTCCTTCTTTCTTTCTTTCTTTCTTTCTTTCCCTCTCTCTCTCTCTCTCTCTATCTATCTATCTATCTATCTATCTATCTCCCTCTCCCTCTCTCCCTCTCTCTCCCTTTCATGAAGTGTTTGATCGATGTAATTAAAGAGTCTGTTTCTGCTTTCAGTGCAAAATACATTCTTTGGTTATATGATAGTGAGAGACATATCGTAATTAGGACGTTATCTACATTCTGGCAGTTTATATTTTCGATAACAGGAAACTTTTCTCGTGGTCTTACTTGTGTTTCCCCTTTGAAAATAGATAAAATAAATAAAAAGGTTATTCGAATATACAAGTAAATGCGAACAGAGATAAAGTATGAATAAAGTAAACATAGATTTATACGTAGACAACTATACTTTTCATTTGTCGGGAACATTTCTTTGCGACATAAAAAGGTAGAGATAATAAACAGATAGATAAAAACTATAGCAATATTTCCCTCCTTCTGTCTGTCCCAAATCGTGCAAGGGGAGGAAGTTGCTAACCTCATTATTACGTAAAAGGGCTCGCGGACATGCCAAACTTCTGGGGATTAAAAGTTATAATGTATATCTCACATCCGTACTCGGCAAAGGTTATACAGGAATGTATAAAAAAAATACACATTTCTCGTCTAGATAATGAATGAATAAAGAACGTAAATAAATAGACAAAAGGCTAAATGGCTGAGGGGAATTTAAAAAATCTAAAAAAATATTCTTATTTTTCAACAAATTTCACTTGAATAATTTCCCGTCTGCTTGATGTGAAATGGTCAGAGAAATATTATTGATAAATGACATATTTCAGCGCTTTTAGTACTTGTTTGACCAAATAGTGTGTGCTGTGTGGTGCAGCGATCTCGTCTAGCAATCGTGCTGACCCGCGTTCAAATCCCTCGCCGCCAGTGGATGGAAACCCCGGCCATTCCTTGCTCACAGGGGATATTTTAGAAGCAAAAATGAAACAGACAGCATATCACACCAAGAATATCCATTGTAACAAATGGAATAATACTAAATTATTATTAATTATTATTACTAATATATCAGCCGTAAGGTGAACCGAATGTCTCGGACCTGACTGCAAAGTAAAATAACAATAATGATAATATTGAAGTTATTAATGGTTTTCGTAATGCTGATGATAACCATATAGCCAACACTTGCTGCATTATAGTGACTATACCAACAACAGTGTTCTAATGACGATTACATCGGTATCATCAGTACGATAATAACAATGGTAATAATACAAGTAATGATAGTAAAAATGAACATTAAAAGTAACATAACATTCATATTCTACAATGAAAACAAAGGGTAATTCTGTCTGATAAAATTTCGTTACGTATTGCACTCCGAGAATAACAGGTGTTCCCGTTCTGTTACAAGCATCGTGATAAGACAGGGAAAAATGACATGGAAATAATTGTTATAATATTTCGGTGGATGTTATTAGCTTGGTTTTGCTTGGTGCGTTTTCTTTTATTTACTTTTTTTCGATTTATTTTTCTTACTTGTGACACCATTTTCCCTGTTTTTTCTCTATCTCACTTTTTCATTTTTTCCCATTCTCTTATTCTCATATTTCTTTTTTTCTTTCTTTCTTTCTTTCTCATTCCAACTCCTTCGTACGTTATCATATTCTTCTCTTCCCCCTTATTATCTTCTCTCTCTCTCCCTTTTTCTCTCCTCTTTCTCCCTTCCTTCCTTCCTTCCTCTTTCCCCTTTTCCTTCTCCTTTTCCATCTTAATGTCTCCTCCTTTCTTCCCCTTCTTCTTTCCTTCTCTCTGTCTCCCTCTTTATCTCTCCTTTTCTCTTCCTCCCTCTGCCATTTTATTCATATTTTCTTCTCTTCCTTCCATTTTCCCTCTTTATCTCTCCTTCCTCTTCCTGTCTCTCTTCCTTCTATCCTTCTTCTTCTGTCATTTATTCATACTTTCTTCTCCTCTCTCTCATTTTCCTCTTCTCTTTATCGCTCTCTCCTCTTTCTTCTTCTTCTCCCGACTTAATTTTCCTTCTTTCTCCCCTTTCTCTCTTCCTACTCCCTTCCTACTACTCTTCAGACTTTCTCCCCTTCCCTTCCCATTTCTCTCTTCTTACTTCCCCTCCTCCCCATTCCTCTCCTTCGTTACTTCTTCCTTCCGTTCGTTTGATCTCCTTTCCCCCTCACTTTCCTCTATAACCTGGATATCTTATTTTTATCTTTCCCTCTCTCTACTAACTCCCCTCCCCTCCCCTTCACTCTTCTAATTTCCGTTACAATTCGCTAACTTATTTTTAAAAGCCATTTTCCTGTCTTTGTTATCGTCATCTGTAAATTTCTTTTTCTTCTTCTTTTCTCTTTCTCTCTCTCTCTCTCTTTCAACAACTTCTCAAATATTTTCGTTACTTGGCACGTGGGGAAAAGGCCCCCGGGGAGTTTGTTTTTAAAACACGCCCTACTTTTCTTTTTTCTTTTTCTGTACAGATAATTTCGGCGTGTTTTTTTTTCATTTTCATTTGTTTTCTTATTTGTGTCTTTATTCTCTCTCTCTCTTTCTCTCTCTCTCTCTCTCTCTCTCTCTCTCTCTCTTCTCTTTTCTCTCTCTCTTCTCGGCTTTCCCCTCTTCTTCTCTCTCTCTCTCTTTTCTCGTCCTTCTCCTCTCTCTCTCTCTCCCTCCCTCCCCTCCCTCTCTCTTTCTGTCTCTGTCTCTCTCTCTCCCTCTCTCTCTTTATATATATAATTATATTATTATATATAATTATTATAATATATATAATTTAATTTTATATATATTATATATATAATATAAAATATATATATATATATATATTATTTTCTTCTCCTCTTCTCTCTCTCTCTCTCTCTCTCCTCTCTCTCTCCTCTTTTATATAATATATTATATATATATATTTTATATATATATATATTATAAATTAATCCTTCTCTCTCCTCTCCTCTTTCACTCTCCCTCTCTCTCTTTTTTTCTCTCTCTTTCTTTCTCTCTCTCTTTCTCTCTTCTTTTTCTCTCCTTTTCTCTCCCTCTTTCTCCCCTCTTTCTCTCTCTCTCCTCGTCTCTCACTCCCTTCTCTCTCTCTCCCTCTCTTATTCCCTTTTCTCTTTCCTCTCTCTCTCTCTCTCTCTCTCTCTCTCTCCCCTCTCTCCCTTCTCTCCTCTCTCTCTCTCGTCTTTCTCTCCTCTTTCCACCCCTTTTCCTCCCTCTCCTCTCCTCTCTTTTTCTCTCCCCCCCCCCCTCTCTCTCTTTTTCCTCTCTCCTCCTCCTCTCTCTCTCTTTCTCTCTCTTTTTCTTTTTCCCTCTCTCTCTCTCTCTCTCTCTCTCTCTCTCTTTTCCCCCCTCCTTTTCCTCTCTTTTCTCCTCCTCTCTCTCTTCTCTTCTCTCTCTCCTCCTCTCTCTTTTCTCTCCCCTCTCTCTCTCTCTCTCTCTCTCTCTCTCTCTCTCCCCTTTTCTTCTCTCTTTCTCTCTCTCATTCTCTCTCTCATTCTCCATCCCTCTCTCTCTCTCTCTCTCTCTCTCTCTATCTATCTATCTCTCTCCCTCCCGTTTCTTTTTTTTCTTTGCTATTTAAGCTATAGCGTTTTTTTCTTTTTTTTCTCGCTTCTTTTTATACAAAGAAACTAAAAGACATCTATAACGAAATAACATTCGGAGTAAAAAAGTGTTCAGGATTAGAAGCGGTGGCGGAAATGATAACATATTGTGAAAACATTTCCCAAAGCCGTTAGGATTTATGACAAATCTGTTAACAACTTATTAAATACAGGCAAAACAGCCAGGTATACACCCCTCCTCTCTCTCTCACGACACCAAAACCACAAACACACACAAACACATAAAAAACCACCACACCCCAAAACACACCACATACACACACACACACACGCGCGCGCGGGGCGCGCGCGCACACTCTGTCTCAATTTAATTCTGTCGATAAGAGAGGTGTTATAATTCTTTAGGAAAATAAGAAAATGCATTAGTAGTGACAAGAGATATAATAATAATAAAAAAAAATAATAAATGAGATATAACATTATGATAATGAAAAGATATAATTGATACTACTGCTACTACTACTACTACTACTAATAATAATAATAATAATAATAATAATAATAACAATAATAAAAATAGTAATAATAATAATAATGATAATGATGATAATAATATAATAATGATAACAATAAAAATGGTAATAATAATGATAATAAAAAAATTGTTATGATTATTATTCTCATTATTACTGTTGATATTATAATTATGATTATTATCATTTTTATCATTATTACTGCTATCATTATTATCGTTATTCTTATTATTATCATTACTGTTATTTTTTT
>NC_051423.1:29230612-29233112 GCF_015228065.2 Penaeus monodon | reverse complement strand
ATTTATTATTATTATTATCATCATCATCATCATCATCATCATCATCATCATCATCATCATCATCATCATCATCATCATCATCATCATCATCATCATCATTATTACTTTTCTACTACTACTACTACAATCATTATTGTTGTTGTCGTCGTTTTTGTCTGTGGTGATTGTTTTTGTTACCGTTATTATCATCATCCATATTATCATTACTATCGTTAATAACATTGTTATTATTACTATCATTATTATTGTTATCCTTATTATAATCCTCATCATTATTCCTATCGCCATTATCAAATCATTATCGTTTATTTTGTCATTATTATCGTCTTCATCATCATTAAAATCATCATCATCATTATCATTATCATTATCATTATCATTATCATTATTATTATTTATTTATTTATTATTATTATTATTATTATTATTATTATTATTATTATTATTATTATTATTATTATTATTATTATCATTATTATCATTATTATCATTATCATTATTATTATTATTATTATTATTATTATTATTATTATTACTATCACTATTATCATCATTATTTGGCTGAGCAGGTTAATATCTGAATACAAATGTTATTTTTTACCTTAAAGAAAATATTGTGTGTTTACCAAAACACAACCACAAATAAATAAATATAACTCGCTCATTTCATACTAGCTATCGTTAATGTGATCATAATCACCACCATTATAATTGTTATTATTATTATTATTATCATTATTAATATAATTATTATTATTATTATTATTATTATTATTATTATTATTGTTATTATTATTATTATTACTATCATTATTACTATTGTTGTTTCGTTGTTGTTGTTGTTGTTTTTGTTGTTATTATCATCATCAATGTAAAGTTAGCGAAGGGAAAGCCTGTGTGGGTGGGTGGGTGTCCTGGTCGGGATGAGAGAGGAGCTGGTACGTTATGTAATAAGCAGGAAGACCCTTATCAAGCAATTTAATAGCAGGCGAGGTCAGGAGACTGGAGGTACACCTGCTGCCGAGAGAGAGAACTGAATGGGTGTTTATTCAGCGTGTAATATTGCGAACACAAACACAGGAGTGTGAGGGAAGAGAGAAAAGGGAGAAAAGGGAGGAAATAAACAAAAGCGTAACTTTTGCACTGGGGAGAAAAAGGGAATTGACGTTTCGAGTCCGGTTAGAAACCTCGTTAGATTATGGGTAGGTAGATAAGGAGATAGATAGATAGATTGATTGATAGACAGATTGAGAGAGCGATCGAGAGATCAGTTGGTATATAGAAAGATAGACAAGTAGATAGGTAGGCAGGTGGATAGATAGAGTGACAGATCGATACTCGTAGATAGGAAGGTAGATGAATAGATAGATACACTGACGGGTAGATAGATAGATAGATAGATAAAGAAAAAAGATGGGTGTGTAGATAGATGGATGTATAAATAGACAGATTGATAAATAGATAAATAGAAACATATGTACATGTGACCATATATTATTTTCCTTCGTCTAACATATTACACCCAACACAAAAGCACAAAAGCTGGGTCATAGGTCAAATTACGGAAGTAGATGATGCAATATATATCGGGAGTGACGTCAAAGGTCAATGGAGGTCGAAAGTCGTGTGTAGGGGTTATAAATGACCTCGAGTTCAAGAGGAGAGAGGGTGGAAGGGAGGATGGGAAGGAGAGGCTAGGAGAGAGAGGAGAGAGAGAGAGAGAGAGAGAGAGAGAGAGAGAGAGAAGAGAGAAGAGAGAGAGAGAGAGAGTTACAAACGACCTCTAGCCCTCAGTAAGGCCGGCAATTTATACGTACAGGCAGGGTGGTCGATGCTCAAACCAGTGTTACCAGATGCTAGGTAATAATTTTCTGTGCACGATAATATGTATGGCATTCATATAAAATCTATCGCCTGTGTACGATACTGCATACACAATACAACACCCTATTTCCTATATAAAAAAAAGTTATATATTATCTTAATTCTGATATACACATAGTCTATATCTTTAATACTTAAGCAATAATCAATTTGCCAACCTTATGATTATCATTCTCATCATCATTATTGTTATTATTATAATTATTATCATTATCATTATTATTATTATTATTATTATTATTATTATTATTATTATTATTATTATTATTATCATTATTATTGTCGTTATTTTTTTTCTCACTATTATTAATATTATTATTATTATTATCATAAATGTAATTATAAATATAATAATTATTATTGGTGTTAGGGTTGCTCTTATTATCATTATTTTTTTTTATCATCATTATTATTATCATTATTATTATTATTATTATTATTATTATTATTATTATTATTATTATTATTATTATCATTATTATTATTATTATCATTATTATTATTATTATTATTATTGTTATTATTGTTGTTATTATTATTATTGTTATCATTATTATTATTATCATATTGTTATTATTATTGTTGTTATCATAATTATTATTACTATTATTATTAT
>NC_051423.1:29210612-29213112 GCF_015228065.2 Penaeus monodon | reverse complement strand
AGTGAGAGAGAGAGAGAGAGAGAGTCAGTGAGAGAGAGAAAATGTAAATGTAAACGATCCAGAAATTCATATGAATCAATATTTATTCACTTATTCATATCACTTATCCTTTCCCTCCTTTTCTCCTTTTCTCTTTTTTCATCAGGACCCAACCTCCCTTTCCTCTCTCCCTTTTGCCTTACACTAGAATAACATCATAATAAAAGCAAAACATGTATTTTCCTTGTTTTCTTTCATCCAAGGCATGCACTTCTGAACTCCCTTCAGTCTGTCGTTTGTTATTTATTCATGAAAATTTTCCTGTGTGTAAGCTCGCTGTTCTTTCCTGGAGACAGATTAGCATACGTTATATGTAGAGATGCGTGTGTACATACTGAGAGGTCATACGTACAAGCATATATACATACATGGGGTGTATACTTCATAAAAGTGGGGTATACTTATATACCTTTTATACACTCATAGATAATACATTTTACATGGGGGTCATCATAACATCTACAAAATGTGCGGATACGAAAAAATAAGACATGCATACATAGAATAACATGCATCATACTTTCTAAAACATACATCCAAAAATCATACATAAATACAACCCCATGTATAAAAACCGCACTGCACGGTAGAAAGCTAATCTAATTTAAAAGATAATATTTGATAAATAAAAGGAAATTGGGTAAATAAATAGATAGATAGACAGATAGATTTTTTTTCTGAAATATCATCAGCTTCTTCAAACATTCTTCAAAAATAAAATGAAAATGAAAATAAAAGGAGAGAGGACAAAGAAATTTACAATGATAAAATACTTTTAGATAAATTCAATTAAAATAAAAAATACTGGGTATAATATATATATATATTTTATATTTAAAATTATATATATATAAAATATTTAAAATATAATATATTAATATATATAAATTAAAGTAAAATTTTATTATATATATAAAATTTTTATATATTAAAAATTTTTATATATATATAAAATATTTCACCCTTTATATATATATATATTATATATATATATATATATATAAAATAAAAAATTTTATATAAAAATGTGTGTGGTGTGTGTGTGGGGTGTGTGTGTGTATGTGTTGGGGTGTTGTGTGTGTGTGTGTTTGTGTGTGTGTGTGGGGTGTGTGTGTGTTTTTTGTGTGTGTGGGGTGGGTTTTGTGTTTGTTTTGTGTGGGGGTGTGTGTGGGGTCTATGGGAAATATATTATACATATTATATATAAAATTTAAAATATATATTATATATATATATATATATTATATATTTATATATTAAAATATTATATATGGATAAAATATATATGTATTTTATATATATATATAAAATATTTAAAATTTTTATATATTATTTATTTATATATATATATATATATTTTAGATCACATCTATATAATTTTATATATATATATATCCATATATATCTATACATATATCCATATATATATCCATATATATATCCATATATATATATATATACATATCTATATATATACATATATATATATATATATATATATATGCATATATTATATATATATTATATATATATATATATATATATATTATATATATATATATATATATTACTCACACATACACACACACACACACACACACACACAACACACACACACACACACACACACACACACACACACACACACACACACACACTATATATACATATAATATATATATATATTATATATATATATTATATATATATATATATATATATATATATATATCTTTAGTTACAACTTATACCAGAAGAAGCTGAGTCCAACAAAGGGAGTTTGATATCATTTGTGGTTGACTGCGAGAGCAATTCTCTCTCTCTCTCTCTCTCTCTCTCTCTCTCTCTCTCTCTCTCTCTCTCTCTCTCTCTCTCTGTCTATCTATCTATCTATCCATCTATCTATCTATCTATCCATCCATCCATCTATTTATCTATATATTTATCTATCTATCTATCTATCTCTAGCTCAGTCTTTCTACGTATCTCTCTGTCTGTTTGCCTGTCTGTCCTTCTCTCTTTTCCTTTCCCTCTCTTCCATTTCCTTTCTTGGTCCATTTAATCCCCCCCTGCCTATTACTTTTTCTTTACCCCCACCTCCCCCCCCCCCTTTCTTCTCCTCCTCCTCCTCTCTTCTTTCTCTTCTTCTTCCTCCTTCTCGTCTTAATTACTTTCCATCTCTTTGTCTCCTTTTATTCTCCTCCTTCTACTCCTCCTCTCTCTTTATCCTTCCTTTCTTTATTCACTCTCTTTGACTTCCTTTTCTTTCTCTCCTTTCTGCCTATCCTTCACTGCTTCCTTCGCAGCTCCCTCCTTCCCTCTCTTACCCCTTCCTCCCTCACCCCTCCCTCCCTCCCTCCCTCCCTTCCTTCCCTTCCGCCCTCCTTCCCTCTCTTCCTCCTTCCTCCCTCACCCCTCCCGCCCTCCCTCCCTCCCTTCCCCCCCCTTTTTTCCCCTTTTC
>NC_051423.1:29202608-29210512 GCF_015228065.2 Penaeus monodon | reverse complement strand
TATCCCCCAAACCAACCTCCCTCTTCCCTTATCCTTCTATCCTAGCACCCTCTCCCTCTTCCCTTATCCTTCTATCCTAGCACCCTCTCCCTCTTCCCTTATCCTTCTATACTAACGCCCTCTCCCTCTTCCCTTATCCCTCCCCTTATACTTATATCCTAACACTCTCCCTTTTCAAAGTCCTTTCCTCATCCCCCTCATTTCACTCGCCTTATCCTCCTGTCCGCTATACTCTCTCAACCCTCCACTGCCCCCTTTCCTCTTTACCCCCCTCCCCTAATACCCCTTCCCCCTCCCCTAATATCCCTCCCCCTCCCCTAATATCCCTCCCCCTCCCCTAATATCCCTCCCCCTCCCCTCTACCCCTTCCCCCTCCCCCTCCCCTAATACCCCTCCCCCCTCCCCTAATATCCCTCCCCCTCCCCTAATACCCCTTCCCCTCCCCTAATACTCCTTCCCCCTCCCCTAATATCCCTCCCCCTCCCCTAATACCCCTTCCCCTCCCCTCTACCCCTTAACCACATGGCCCCCCCCTCCCCTAATACCCCTCCCCCTCCCCTAATACCCTTCCCCCTCCCCTAATATCCCTCCCCCTCCCTTAATACCCCTCCCCCTCCCCTAATACCCCTTCCCCCTCCCCTAATACCCCTCTCCCTTCCCCACCCCCACCCCTGCCGTCAGTCTGAGCTGCAGCGTCCTTGGTCGAGCGCAGTGACGTCGGGAGCTGAGCGGATCGTCTCGTGAGTCATTGGTCAGGAAAACGAGACGCTGTCTTTTCTTGGTCCATTTTTGGCTGTCTGTTTGTCTGCCTGTATCTCTCTATCTCTGGTTGGTTGGTTTTGTTTTTGCCGCTTACTTCAATTCTCTCTCTCTCTCTCTCTCTCTCTCTCTCTCTCTCTATTATATATATATAATATATATAATATATATATATATATATATATATTATTGTATATTATATATATATATATATATATATATATATATATATATATCTTCAACTCTTTTTTCTGGTTATCTAGCTATTCGTCGAGCTGACTATCTTAATTCTCTCTCTCTCCCTCTCTCTCTCTCTCTCTCTCTCTCTCTCTCTCTCCTCTCTCTCTCTCTCTCTCTCTCCTCTCTCTCTCTCTCTCTCTCTCTCCCTCCCTCTCTCTCTCTCTCTCTCTCTCTCTTCTCTCTCTCTCTCTCTCTTCTCCACCTCTCTCCCTCTCTCTCTCTCTCTCTCTCTCTCCCTCTCTCTCTCCTCTCCCCTCTCCTCTCTCTCTCTCTCTCTCTCTCTCTCTCTCTCTCTCTCTCTCCTCTCTCTCTCTCTCTCTCTCTCTCTCCTCTCTCTCCTTTTCTCTCTCTCTCTCTCTCTCTCTCTCTCTCTCTCTCTCTCTCTCTTCTCTCTCTACTCTCTCCCTCCCTCCCTCCCTCCCTCTCCCCTCTCTCTCTCTCTTTCTCCCTCCCTCCCTCTCTCTCCCTCCCTCCCTCCCTCCCTCCCTCCTCTCTTCTCTCTCTCTCTCTCTCTCTCTCTCTCTCTCTCTCTCTCTTTCTCTCTCTCTCTCCCTCTCTCCCTCCTTCCCTCCCTCTCTGCCTCTCCACCCGCTCTCCCAGACAGGCCTCATCCCTAGACTCACTCCGCTTCCATTTTTCTTGTCTGTTAACTCTGTCATCTCCCGACGCATGACACAGCACTGGGAATTGATAAGGAAAGATTTTTTTCTATTATTTACAATGCCCTCCAAAGAAAGCAAAAAATAAAGATAAAAAACAAAAAGTGCACATTTTCAAGTGTCCCAAGTGGAAAGATTTTCAGATCTTGTTAGACGATGCGTAGAAGACAGTAGAATTCGCACACACACTGCTGAGTTAGATGTAATAGAAATGTAAGTGAGTAAATTGTGGGTAAATGAATATGTAAGTGACTGAGTGATTTTTTTTTATTTAATGGGTGATTAATTTGAGGGTTAATGAAAATGTAAGTAACTAAGTGAAATGTAAAAAAAGAGAAGAAAATAGGTGAGTAAATTGAGGGTAAATGGCCATGTAAGTGACAGAGTGAAATGTAGAAAAGGGAAAAGAAACAGAAATGGTAGATTAAGGGTAAATGAACATGTAACTGTGTAAAATAATAATAATAATAAATAAATAGATAAATAAATAAATAAACAAATAAAAAATATAATAAAAAGATAGGGGTAAATGAAAATGTAACTAAGAAAAAAAGAAAAAAAACTGAGATCGTAAATTTTGGCTAAATGAACATGAAAGCAACTGAGTAAAGAGTTAAAAAAAACTAAAGGGGGGGGAGAACATGTAAGTAACTGAGTAAAATGTAAAAAGAAAGAAAAGAAAAATAACTGTGTAAATTGACGGTTAATGAAAATGTAAACGACAGAGTGAAATATAAAAAATAATTATCAGTAAATTAAGTGTAAATGAACATTCAAGCAACTGAGTGAAACGTAAAGAAATGAAAAATTGATCAGTAAATTGGGTAAATGAACATGCAGGAAACTGAATGAAATATAAAAAATAATAATAATAAGTTCATAAACATGTAAATGGGTTAGTGATATATTAAAGAAACGAAAGAGGAATCAGTTGAGTAAAAAAAAAAAAATATGAAGAAAGATGAGTGAATCTATTATTCAAGATTAGACTAAAAACGCAAAAATAATAACGATGATAATTAAAAAAAACACACACATATAAAGAAACAGAGTCATTAACATTTACATTAACATGTAAATATTTAAGTAAATGTAGAAAAAAGGCATGGACAAAGAGAAAGAAATTGATAGTTAAAGAACATGTAAGTAGATAAGTAAATGAATTAATGAATAACAAGTACATAAAGACGTAGAATAATGCTGTGTGTTTATAAGTAAAGGTGTGTTCCTAAGTAAGCAAATGAGTGTGAATGAAAAACTAAACAAAGATAGGAATAGCAAAGTAAGTGAATAACTGAATAAGTAAGCAAATGAAAGCTAAGTTAAGTAAATGACAAAAATACAATAATAATAAAAGGTTAATAAATTTCTACCTAGAATAAGCAAATAAATCATAAAATAACTATATAAGTTTCTAAGTAAATGAATAAATATAAAAAATACATATACAAATTAACGCAAATTTTAACAAACCAAAACAACAAAAACAACAACAATAGTAACAATAACAACAACAAAAACAACAAACAACCAAACAAAACAATAACAAAAACAATAGCAACCAAATCGACAACAATAATAACAACAATAACAGCAAACAACAACCAAACAAAAACAATAGCAAAAACAATAACATCCAAATCGACAACAATAACAACAACCAAATCGACAACAATAACAACAACAACAGCCAAACAAAACCACATAAATACATAATTATCAACATTGAGTTCCCACATCTGAGCCATATATCTTTCCAAGGCGCCTTTGCTCTTGACGAATGGTTAGTTTCAAGCACTTGTTTTAGACGAGAACTTGGGGCCTGTGATTAAGAGGTCTTTAAGAGCCGGAGGGAAAAAAATGAAGAAAAAAATGGTTTGCACAGACACAGTGGCGGACGGAATAAATGAAAAATGAAAAAAATCGTTTAAACAGACACAGTGGCGGACGGAATAAATGAAAAATGGAAAAAAAAAAGGTTTAAACAGACACAGTGGCGGACGGAATAAATAAAAAATGAAAACAAATTATTTGGACAGATACAGTGGCGGACGAAAAAATAAATAAATGAATAAATGAAAAATGAAAAAATAAAGGAAAAAACAGATGGAAAAAAATAAAGAGACGGGCGAAATAAATAACAGATGGAAACAGGAAACAAAAAAAAAAATACTTCAAACAAACACAGTGGCGGACAGAATAGATAAAAGATGGAAAAAAGAGATGAAAAAATAGACGGAAGAAATGACAGATGCAAAGAATGGTTGAAAAAAAGGGTTTTCACAGACGAAAGACGAATAAAAGAGAAGTGACAAGTAAGTAAATAAATAAATAAATGGATAGATGGATGAATGAATGTATTAATGAATAGATAAATACATAAATAGATATAGATAGATGGATAGACAGATAGATAGATAGGCAGATAGATAGACAGATAGATAGACAGATAGACAGAGAGATAGATAGATAAATAGACAGATAGATAGATAGATAGATAGACAGATAGATAGATAGACAGATAGATAGATAGATGAATAGATAGAGAGATAGACAGACAGATAGATAGATAAATAAATAGATAGATAGATAGGCATGTAGAGAGATAGATAGACAGACAGACATATAGATAGACAGGCAGACAAATAAATAAATTATCCTTTACATAGACACCAGAGGCGGGCGACAGAGGAAAGAGACTCCAACGAAAACGTGAATGGAAAGAAAAGGCAGAAAATGCTTTACATCGAGACAGGGTCGAACGAAAACGGAAACAGAGAGAAAGAAGGAAAAATGCTTTACAGAGACACAAGCAGCGAGAGGAAGAAGAAAAAATAAAGAATGCTGACTTACACACGGTGATAAATGGAGAAGGAAAGGCAGAGGAAATAGAAAGGCGGAAAGGAAATTGACTCGAAGACAAAGACAAACAACGAAAACCAAAGAAAAAAGTCGTAAAAAATGGCTCCCATATAGAAAGGAAGGAAGAATAAACAAAAAAAAAGAAAAACAAAAAAAAAGGAAGAATAAACAAAAAGAAAGGAAGAATAAACAAAAAACAAAACAAAAAAAAACTTCTATGCAGTGGTTAACGAAAACAAAAGAAAAAGAAGAAGAATTATTTTCAAATCAGCGAGAGAAAGAAGGAATAAATAGATTGTACAAAAAGAAAAAAAAAGAAACAGATATTCCTACACAGGCATACCAATGACCCCCCCCCCCCCACCCAAAAAAAAAAATAATAATACATGGCAATGAGAGAAAGAACGAAATAAAAAAAAAAAGAAAAAAATAAAGCTTCTACATACCAATCAACGAAAACAAGAAAAAAATAAAAGAGAAAAAATATATTTCTCACACACACAATGCTGAACATGCGGCGCTTATAAGCCAAGTTTCGTGTTCGTAAGTCCTTTGTCTGCTGTCTGTTGAACACTCCTGTGAGGTCGAAGTCAAAGTCAAGGTCACAGGAAACTTGAGAAATTTCATAATCATTAAATCTGCATCTGGAGACAACGGTGAATGAAAGGAGGAGGAAGATAGAGAGAAAGAAAATATATTCAAAGACAGAACGAAGAGAAAGGGAACGAATAAGTCCGTACGGACAAAAGCGGTTCACGAAAAACGAACGAAAATAGATTGATTAAGAAATGGCTTACACATCGACATAGCAATGAATGAAAAAAAAGAGAAAGAGAGAAAATAATGACTCACAAATAAACATAACAGTGAAAGAAAAATCACAATAACATAGAAAATATAAGAAATAAAAATATTTCTCGCAAACGCAATGTTGTGGTGCAATTAAGACTAAAAATTCGTATTCGTACTCTCTCCCCCCCCGCCCCTAATCCTCCCCCTTCCCCCCCTCCCCTCTCAGACCCTAGCCCTTCTCCTCATTTTCCCTCTTCCCTTATCCCTCCCCTAATACTTCTATCCTAACATCTCCCCTCTCCCCTAAACCTTATATCCTAACACCCTCTCTCCCCCTTTATCCTTATATCCTAACACCCTCTCTCTCTCCTTTTCCCTCCCTTTATCCTTCCATCCTAACATCTCCTCTCTCCCCTAAACCTTATATCCTAACACCCTTTCTCCCTCTCCCCTTACCCTTCCCTAATCCTTTCATCCTAACACCCTCCCTCTCCCTTTATCCTTATATCCTAACACCCTCTCTCTCTCTCCTTATCCCTCCCTTTATCCTTCTTTCTAACACTCTCTCCTGTCAGGTCAAGGTCAAAGAGCACATGTTATTGCAACCTTGACGGGAGAACTTTCACTGTCATTAAGTTTGCATGAGAAAATCTCACGTTCGGTTTTAATATTCTGTTACATGAATATATTAAAAATTTATATGATTGACACTCTCTTTCCTAGTAAAAAGAGAAAAAAATTTCGTATTATATCTAATGAATACTGTTATTTATGCTAATAAAATGGTAATAAAAGCAGTAATAATAAGTGTAATAATGGCAATGATAATGATAACGATGATGATGATGGTGATAATATTGATATCAATAATAATGATGATAACAGTAATGATTATGATAATAAGAGTAATAATATTAATAACAATATTGAAAATGATAATGATAATAATGATAATGATGATGATAATAATAGTAAACATGATAATAATAATAATAATAATAATAATAATTATCATTATTATTATTATTATTATTATTATTATTGTTATTATTATTACAATGATACTAATAATAATGATGATGATAATAATAATAATATTAATAATAATAATGATAATAATAATAATAATAATAATAATAATAATAATAATAATAATAAAGATAATAATAATATTAGTAATAATAATAATAATAATAATAATAATAATAATAATAATAATAATAATAATAATAATAAAGTTACGTAGATATGACAAGCGCCAAAAGTTCTTTAGGCAGAATGAAATGTTCGAGACTGACGCGAACAGGTTCGGGAATTTTGGAACAATATCTATGGAAAAGATAAATAATTCAATGAAAACGCATGGATACAAGATATTGAGAATAGCACTAGGGATATTCCCGAACAAGAATGGGAAAATATTACTACTGAAGAAATTCAAAGCGCACTAAAAAAGTCCCATAAATGGAAATCACCTGGGGTTGACCTGATCCCAAATTTTTGGCATAATACTCTTTCTTCGGCGCATGCCAAATTAGCATCAAATTTTAACTCTATTATGATAGAACCTAACTTAACACCTAAATGGTTATGTCAAGGGACTACTTATCTCTTGGCCAAAAGTAACAAACAGAGAACCCAAAAAATTACAGACCCATTTCATGCTTATCAACTTCCTTTAAATTACTTACTTCAATCTTCACTGAAAGAACCTACAGACACATGGAAGAACAAAATATTTTTCCCAACGAACAAAAAGGGTGTTGCAGAGGATCATACGGATGTAAAGATCAACTGCTTATAAATAAAATGATTCTCGAAAATGCTCACACTAAACACAGACATCTAAATACTGCTTGGATCGACTATAAAAAGCCTTTGACAGTGTCCCAAACTCTTGGATCTTAAAATCCTTAGAAATTCTCAGTCTCTCCTGTCTTAATCAACTTTCTTCGAAGCAGCATGACATTATGGGAGACGAATCTTACTCTCAACCACGTAAACGGTATTCTTATTTCAAACGACATGCGAATCAGATGCGGAATCTTCCAGGGCGACTCTTTTTCCCCTCTTTTATTTTGTATGGCACTTATCCCACTCTCCCAGCTTCTTAACAACACAGGGTATGGATATAAGATCATGGACAAGAAGATCAATCATCTTTTCTATATGGATGACTTGAAACTTTACGCTCAGAATGATGGTGACTTGGAAGGGTTGTTGAAAACCGTAAAAGATTTTAGTGATGACATGGGTCTTGATAAGTGTGCTAAAGCAACCTTTAAACAAGGAAAACTAGTTACATCTGACAATATAGAGTTAAGTGTTGATATTGTAATAAAGGAATTAGATCAGGAAGAAACCTATTAATATCTAGGAGTAAACGAAGATGGTATACAACAATCGTAGATGAAGAAAAAAATACGTACAGAATGCATCCGAAGAGTAAGGTCAATCCTGAAAACAGAATTAAACTCGAAGAACAAACTAACAGTAGTCAACACTCTTGCAATACCTGTGGTTACATATAGTTTTAACGGGATAGACTGGAACTTAAGTGAACTCAAACAAATTGATACCAAAATTAGGAAG
>NC_051423.1:29175108-29180108 GCF_015228065.2 Penaeus monodon | reverse complement strand
ATATATTTATCTGTCTATATATCCATCTGTTTATGTATTTACCTGTGTATCTGTCAAAAACGTCTCTCTTACTCTCTCTCTCTTACAAATAACGATATATAGATGATATATATATATATATATATAATATATATATTATATATATAGATATATATATATATATATGTATAATTATATATATATTAATATAATATTTATCATATATATATATTATTATATGTGTGGTCGTGGTGTGTGTGTCGTGTGTGTGTGTGTGTGTGTGTGTGTGTGGTGTGGTGTGTTGGATATATATATATATATAGATATATATAATATATATATATATCTATATATATATATATATATATATAGATATATATCAGTGTCTATACTTATATATCATTATAAATATATATATATATATATATATATATATATATAGCTATATATACATATATATATATAATATATATATCATATATATAGTATATATATATTATCTATATATACAATATCTATATATATATATATATATATATATATCTATATATATATATATATGGCTGTTGTGTGTGTTGTGTGGTGTGTGTGTGTGTGTGTATGTGTGTGTGATGTGGAGTGTGTATGTATGTAAATACTATATATATATATATATATATATAATATATATATATATATATTATATATATATGGTGTGTGTGTGTGTTGTGTTTGTGTGTGTGTGTGTGTTCTGTGGTGTGTGTGTGTTGTGTTGTTTATGCATATATGTATGCATGTATATACAAATGTAGACAGACAGATAGAGAGATAAATAGATAGACAGATAGAAAGATAAATAGACAGATTGACAGACACA
Organism: Penaeus monodon; assembly: GCF_015228065.2. Taxonomy (NCBI): domain Eukaryota; kingdom Metazoa; phylum Arthropoda; class Malacostraca; order Decapoda; family Penaeidae; genus Penaeus; species Penaeus monodon. The sequence goes on along the minus strand of NC_051423.1, from coordinate 29,179,273 downwards.
CAAACAGACAGACCGAAACTGATAGACGGTATATAGATAGTTGAATAAATCTTTAAGAAATGGTGGACATAAAAAGCGGAGGGGGAGGGGTATGTTGGTGGCCATTAGGGGGGGGAGAGAATAGGACGGGGGAGGGAGGAGGGAGGGGGGAGAGAAGGGGAAGGGGTAAGGAGGGGAAGAGGGGGAGGGGGGGAGGGGGAGGGGAGAAGAGAGGGGAAGGGGGAGGGGGGAGGGGAAAGCTGGAGGGACACGAGGCATAAGTTTTCCAGAATCTTCTCTCTCGCTTCCGTCTGCCTCGCGCTCGTTACGTCCACCTGCCGGAGTTACGGCGAAGCAAAACGACGGGACGAGAGCGTCATTTGGGAAGCGGGGGAGGGAGGGGGCTGGCGGGAGGGGGAGGGGGTGCGAGGGAGGGAGGGGGCTGGCGGGAGGCGGAGGGGGTGCGAGGGAGGGAAATAGGGGGAGAGGGGGGAGAAGGGGAAGGGCGAGAGAGGGAAATGGGGAGGAGAGGGGAGAAGGGGGAGGGGGTGCGAAGGAAATGGGGGAGAGAGGGGGAAGGTGATTAGACGGAAGGAGAGAGAGGAGGGAGGAGGAGGTAGGGGAGGGGGGGGAGAGGGAATAAAAGGGAGAGGGAATGGAAATAGGGATAATTATTATTGGCCTCGGAGCGCCATGTGCTTTCAACGTGAGTTAAAGGATTTCTTTATGTGTCTCTCTACCTATTTATCTGTTGCTGTTGTTCTAGCTATATATTCATCTATATCTATATTTATCTATCTGTTGTCTATCTAACTATCTAGCTCTGCAATATATATATTATATATATATATATTATATATATATATATATAAAATATATATATATATATATATTATATTATATTGTATATATATATATATATATGCGTGTGTGTGTGTGTGTGTGTTTGTGGTGTGGTGTGTGTGTGTGTGTGTTGTGTGTGTGTGTGTGTGTGTGTGTGTGTGTGTGTTGTTTGTGTGTGTGTGAGGAGGGGGAGAGGAGGGGGAGAGACGAATCAAGAGGTTGGGGGGGGTAGAGGATAGAGAGGGGGTGGAGGGAGGTGAGAGCGAGAGGGGGGGGGAGGAGAAGGGGAGGAGATTCCACTAAGTGATAATTAAGTATATAAGCGATTACGTCCTGCTTGTTGGTCGACTGATTCATCAATTGTTTAAGTAAGTAATCGTAACTTGATTGTGATTGATTATTCATAGTTGATTGAGGAATCTTCTGTCGAGGTGAAACTAGATTGACTGATTGATGCGAAAGGTTCATTTTGATTAAATGATTTGATGTAATAACAGTCACTTAAGTATCTTAGATTTATTATATTTTGTATGCGTAAGGTATATTCACACACACACACACGCACACACACACACGCACACACACACACACACCACACACACACACACCACACACCACACACAATATAATATATATATATAATATAATATATATATATAATATACTATATATATATATATATATATGTATATATATATAAATATTTGTATCATATAATGTATATATATTATATATTATATATATTATATATATATTATACATATATATATTATATATATATCTATTATATATATATATATTATTATATTACTTTATATGCGTGTATGTATATACATATATATATATTATATATATGTGTGTGTTGTGTGTGTGTGTGTGTGTGTATGTGTGTGTGTGTGTGTGTGTGTGTGTGTACATATGTAAATATACATGCATATATATGTATGTATGTGTCTCTCTGTGTGTGCGTGTGTTCGGATGCAGATTTTTTCAATCAGTAGGAAACTTGTTTTTATTCGAATTGCATGTATGTATTTTGCATTTTGTTTGTGCGTTTCCGAACAGAATGTGTGTGTAAAGATTTGCTTCGATTTATTCCAACGCAAATCCTGTACCTAAACTGCGTATACTGTATGGTAATGAAAGTAAAGAGTTGTTTTTATATATGCTGTTGCGTAACTTCATCAAATGATTTATATAAATGTATACAATATATGTTGTGTGTGTGTGTGTGTGTGTGTGTGTGTGTGTGTGTGTGTGTGTGTGTGTGTGTGTGTGTATGTGCGTATGTATGGATGTATGTGTATCCGTGTGTATCTGTATATCTATCTACATACCTATCTATCTATCTATCTGTACTATATATATATATATATATATATATATATATATATATTATTATATATTATATATTAATATAATAGAGAGAGAGAGAGAGAGGAGAGAGAGAGAGGAGAGGAGAGAGAGAGAGAGAGAGAGGAGATAACACCACACAACACCACACACTCACACACTACACACACACCCACACACACACACACACACACCACACACACACACACACACCACACATGCATATATATATGAATATATCATATATATCTATATATATATATATATATATATATATATATTATATATATATTATATTATTATATATATATATATATATTATATATATATATATACACACACACACCAGGGCACAGATTTTGAAAGCTGCAATGTTTGAAAGCCACAACCTGCTTTGCACTGTTCTACCTTGTACGTCGTCAGTCCAGTTCATTATTTTATTTATATATCTATTTATTCATTTATCTATTTATTCATTTATTTTTATTCAGCACTGGTCGCTGTAATTAATTAATTTTTCAGACAAAAACAAAGTCCTGTCTTGCCTTACTTCCAATGTGTTTCTCCTCTCCTATTCCCTTTCTTCTACCTTTCCTCTCCTTCCCTCTTCTCTCTCCTCCTTCTTCCCTTTGCTCTTCTCTTTCTCCTCTCCTTCCCACTTCATTCTCACTCTCTTTCTCTCTTCTTTTCTCCCTCCTTCCCTTTCGTCCTCTCTTTCTCAACTCCCTTATTCTCATTTTCATTTCTTCCCTTTCTCTTCTTCTCCCTTCTCCCCTTTTTCCCTCTGTTTTTCTCTTACTACTCTATTTTTTGTTTCTTCTTCTCCCTCCCTCTCTCCCCCTTTCCTTTGTCTTTTTCTTTTTCCTCATTTTATTTTCTTCTTATGTTCTCCCACTCTCTCCTTCCTTACCTTTGTCTTTTTCCTTACTTTCTCTCTCTCTCTCTCTCTCTCTCTCCCTCTCCCCTCCGTCTCCCCTCTCCTCTCTCTCTCTCTCCTCTCTCTCTCTCCCCCTCTCCTCTCCATCTCTCTCTCTCTCTCCCGCTCTTTCCTCTCTCTCTCTTCTCTTCTTCTCTCTCCTCACTTTCTCTCTCTTCCATCCTCTCTCCCCTCCTCTCTCTCTCTTTCTCCTTTTTCTCCCTTCTTCTCTGTCTTTTTCTTTTTCCTCGCTTTATTTTCTTCTTCTCTCCCTCTCGCCCCCTTCCTTACCTTTGTCTTTTTCTTTCCTTTTCTCCTCTCTCCTCTCTCTCTCTCTCTCTCTCTCTCTCTCTCTCTCTCTCTCTCTCTCTCTCTTTCACCTCCCTCTGTCTTTTTCTTATTCCTCACTTTCTTTCCTTCTCTGCTTTTCTTTCTCTCTCTCTTTCACCTCCCTCTGTCTTTTTCTTTTTCCTCCCTTTCTTTTCTTCTTCTCTCCTCTCTCTCTCTCTCTCTCTCCATAAAAACGACTTTCTTGCCTTCTTTCATGGCTCTCGGTCGATCCCGCAAGATCATTATATTTCGTTATTGCCTTCTGCTGCGGTTTCGCACGAATAAAGAATAAAAATGAAAGAGAAAAAAGAGAAATAAAGGTTAAAAAAAGAAAGAAAAAATGTACGATATTATTAGAGCAACGATTTGAATAAAGAGTGAAAAAAGGATTTTTTTTTTCACTCTAAAGAGAGTCTTACTTGGGCGCCATTACTTTGGTGTTTTTGGACACGTGGGAGAGAACAGTCGTGTTAAGCTGCGATACGTATTGTGCGCGTGCGTGCAAAATATACACACTCGCGCATTTGTGTGTTTGTGTGTGTGTGTGTGTGTGTGTGTGTGTGTGTGTGTGTGTGTGTGTGTGTGTGTGTGTGTGTGTGTGTGTGTGTGTGTGTGTGTGTGTGTGTGTGAAATAATGAATTGAGAGAGGCCGATCTCCTGCAGTGGATTAAATGGTTGTTGAAAAAGTAAATAAGTAAATATATATATATATATATATATATATATATATATATATATATATAT
>NC_051423.1:29170108-29172608 GCF_015228065.2 Penaeus monodon | reverse complement strand
GTTATTTAAAATAAACAAAATGAGGGGAAAAAAGACCTTACTTCAATTCTTTTTGACAGCTAGACTCAATCAAATTCTGGTTAGCTGTCAAGACGGTGTCATTTTATTTGACACCTTCCTGAGTGTGTGTCATAAAACACTCTGCTCCAAACCCTCTAGGGATGAGGTACTGAAAGGCACCTGTGTTGGCCTTCCAGTCTATCAGTCACTCATGTCTATCAGCCTGTCTATAGGTCTGTCTGTGTCTGTGTAGGTGCCTGTTATTCATCTCTATCTATCTATCTATTTATCTATCTATCTATCTCTTTTCTTTCCTCCCTCCCCTCCTCCCTCCTTCTCTCCCTCCCTCTCTTCCACCTTCTCTCCTCTCCTCTCTCTCTTTATCCATCTATCTATCTATCTCTCTCTCTCTTTCTACTCTCTCTCTCTCTCTCTCTCTCCTCTCTCTCTCTCTCTCTCTCTCTTCTATCTCTCTCTCTCTCTCTCTCTTTCTCTTTCTCTTTCCCATCCATTTATCCCTCCTACTTCCTTCCCTCCCTTCATCCCCCCCTCCCTTCATCCCTCTTCCCCTCCCTTCCTCTCTCTCCATGGTATATGCGTGCTAAATCGAGTCATACCACTTTAGTGTGCGTAGCCAAACGATAATAACAAATAGTTTTAGTATTTGCTATTACAACAAATCATGAAATAATGCATGGCTATGTTTATTTTCCATGTTGCACAGTTCACATTATCTCTAAATACGCTGCAATTTTGTCAGACGATATGTGTCACTTCACACATATAATTTTTTTAAAAGCATAATTGCCACGTTATTTATGTATACTCTGTGCCGTTTGTTTGACGTATTGATAAAATGAATCTATGGGGCTGAACGATCTCGATATTTTATTTTGGTTATCATTTGCAGTGCAGTCTCATTATTTTCACCGATCCAAAAATTTTAATAGGGATAAATAGTTTTCACGCTGACACTGGATATCATATTTAATTATGAATTTACTAAACAACGAATGAGAGACAAGAATATATATATATATATATTTTTTTTTTTTTTTTCACTTGGTTCTCTCAATAAATTCATTCCTATCACCTTCACCTCCATTTGCCGAAAAGAAAAAAAAGAAAAAAAAAGAAAAAATACAAATTTCTCCATTCATCATTTTTTCCTACGCTATGCCATGCACTTATTCATCCTCAAAATGAATAAACAACAGATTAAAGCTTACCTGTGCAGAGGTAGACGAGGCACCAAAAGAGTAGATGCTTGCGACGCTGTACGTTAATAGGAGTAGCCATCGTCACGGTAGAACGTGCACTGTACTTTAGTCTCTCCTTCGCGAGGGTCTGTGTGAAAATGAGACAAATAAGAGCGTCTGTGTTGATTATATTCTCCAAACGCGACCTTGTATTGAGCGCTGAGTCTAATACACGCAAGAGTACTTTTTCCTCTCTCTTTCTCTTTCTCTTTCTCTTTTTTTCTTTTTTTCTTTTTTTTTAGTAGGTTATTTTCACCTAAGGATCTAGTCTCAGGTGATAGAGGATGTCCTTCAAAAGTAACAGTGTCTTTGAGATGTCTTTGAAAGTCATGCGCCTTTTCCCTTTTCTCTGCCGCACCTGTGTCACTGGAGGCTTTGTCACTGCCCAGGGAATGACAGCGATGTGAATGGCACTGCACTTGGCACTGTTTCATGCATGTTCTTCACTTTTTCTTAAGCGAGACGCATGCAGTTCTCACATGCTGAAAGGAAAGGATATTTTTGTTATTCGTTTTCATTCATTAGGCACTTGATTTTGTTGTTGTTTTGTTTTGTTTCGTTTTATTTTTTTTTTTTTTCGTTTTGTTTTATTTCGTTTCGTTTCATTTTCTTCTGTGTCGCCTTGTTTTGTTTTCTTTTCCTTCGTTTCGTTTTTTTTCGTTTTGTTTTGTTTCGTCTTGCTTTGTTTTCTTTTTGTTTTGTCTTGCCAAAAACATAAACGAAGCAATATAGAAAATGAAAAGGGGAAGGAAAAAAGAAAAAGAGATACAGACAGAGAAAGATAAGATATGAAGAATGAGAAAGACAGAAACAGAGGGAGGAAGAGAACTAGAGAGTGAAAGATACAAACAGCCAGGCAGACAGACAGACAAGCAGACAGACAGACGGATGGACGGACAGACAAGTAGATAGACACACACACACACACACACATTCAGACACTTACACACTCACACACAAAGACACACACACACACACACAGGCAGACATACACACACGCAGACACACACACACACACACACACACACACACCTACACACACACACACACAAAGACACAGAGGCACACACACACACAAACACACACACAGAGGTAGCCATACACACACACACACACAAGCGGACAGACAGAGAGAATCTAGGAAATTCTCCACAGTTTCCGCCGTTCTCATTTTATTTACACAGCGCCAAGCCGGAATACATGTCAACGAAAGAGGAAAATACAGGCATAAGAGACTCCCT
>NC_051423.1:29165108-29167608 GCF_015228065.2 Penaeus monodon | reverse complement strand
GAGAGGAAGAGAGAGAGCGAGGAAAAAGAGACGGAAGGGGAGGGAAAAGAGAGGAAGAGAAGAGCGAGGAAGAAGAGAGCGAGGAAAAGGGAAGGGAAAAGAGCGAGGAAATAGAGAGCGGGAAGTGGGGAAGAGAGAAGCGAGGAAGAGAGCGAGGAAGTGGAGGAAGAGAAGAAAGAGGGAAGAAGGCGAGGAATGGGGGAAAGGAAAAAGAGCGAGGGAAAAGCAAGGGAAAGGGGAAAAGACGGGAAAAGAGAAAAAGAGAGCGAGGAAAGGAGAGGAAAAGGAGAGCGAGGGAAAAGAGAGAGGAGGAAGAGGGCGAGGGAAATGGAGGGAAATGAGAGAGTGAGGAAAGAGAGAGCGAGGAAGAGGAAGGAGGAAAGGGAGGAAGGGGAGGAGGAAAAGGAAGAGAAGAAAAAGGGGGGGTGAGAGGAAAAGGGGAGAGGAAAGGAAAAGGGGGCGGGAAGGAGAGGAGGGGGGGGGAAAAAGGGAGGGAGGGAGAGAGGAAGAGGGGGAAAGGGAGGAAAAGAGGGGCGAGGAAAGGAGGGGAAGGGAAAAAAGGGGAGGAATGAGGGAGGAAGAGGAGGGAGGGAAAAAGAGGGGGAAAAGGAGAGGAGGAAGAGAGCGAGAAGTGGAGGGGAAAAAAAAAGGGGGGGGGGAAGCGGGGGGGGGGGGGGGGGGGGCAGGGAGAGGAAAGAGGGGGAGGGGGGGGGGAGGAAGAGAGAGAACGAGGAAGAGAGAGCGAGGAAGTGAGAGGAAAGAGAGCGAGGAAGTGAGAGGAAGAGAGAGAGCGAGGAAGAGAGAGGAAGGAGAAAGAGTGAGGAAGTGAGAAAGAGAGAGAGCGAGAAGTGAGAGGAAGAGAGAGAGCGAGGAAGTGAGAGAGCGAGGAAGTGAGAGGAAGAGAGAGAGCGAGGAAGTGAGAGGAAGAGAGAGAGCGAGATGAGAGAAGAGAGAGAGCGAGGAAGTGAGAGGAAGAGAGAGAGCGAGGAAGTGAGAGGAAGGAAAGAGAGCGAGGAAGTGAGAGGAAGGAGAAAGAGTGAGGAAGTGAGAAAGAGAGAGAGCGAGAAGGGGAAATTTAGAAGAGAGATGCGGAAGTAAGAGGAAGAAAGAGAGAGGGAGCGAGGAAGAGAGAGGAAGAAGAGAGAGAGAGGTCAATAACGTTTATTTATTCCGGCGGTCGAAGGCTAAGGAGACACTCGGTAATGGAAGCCAAAGTCGAGGTTCATATTCTAACGTTTTGGGAGGGTTGGGGGAAGCGGGAGGGGGAGGAGGGGAGAGGAAGAGGGAGGGGGAGGAGGGGAGAGGAAAGGGGAGGGGGGAGGGGGAAAGGGAGGGAAAAAGGGGAGGGGGGAGGGAGGGGAGGGGAGAGGAGGGAGAGGGGGAGGGGAAGGGAAAAGGAGGGGGAAAGGGAGGGAAAAGAAGAGAAGAAGGGAGGGAGGGAAGTAGGGGAGAGAGAAAGGAGAGGGGAGGTGGAAAGGGGATGGGGAAGGGAAAAGGGAAGGGAGGGGGAAGGGAGGATAGGGGAGGGAAAAAGAGAAGAGAGAAAGAGAGGGGAGGAGGGAAGGGAATGGGGGGAGGGAAGAGGAAGGGGGGAGGGGAAAAGTGAGGGACGGAGGATGGGGGAGGAAGAGAGGGGTGGGGGGTAGGGGAAGGGCGGAAGGGATAAGAGATAGAAGAATAAAAGGGGATAGGGAGAAGGAAAGGGAGGAGGTAGGTAAAAGAAGATAGAGGGGAGGGAAGAGGGGAGAAAGAGATAGGGGATAGGGGATAGGGGATAGGGGTGAAAAGGGAGGAGGAAATGGAAGAAGGAAAGAGGAGACGGATAGGAGAAGGGAAAAGAAGAAGGATATAGAGAAAATATAAGAGGAAGTGGGGAAATGAAGCACGAGTAATAAAGGAAGGAGACGAGGAAACAAGAGAAAACAAGTGGATGGAATAAGGAAAATGAGGATAGAAAAAAGACGGAAAGGGGGAAGAGGCGGAAGGGGAAGAAGCGAAAGAGGGAAAGGAGAAAGTTGAAGAGGCAGGTAGAAGAGAGAAGGAGAGAGGACAGTTGGAATAAATTTCAGTTAATATGATTCGTAAATAATAATAATAATAATTAAAAAGTAAAATAAAATCATCAATACACAATGCATATCTCAACAAATTAAGCGAAACCCATTTTAACGAGTGCACAAAAAAAGTGTTACTGATAGCAATTGGGAAATGAAATGAATTACCTCGTAGTAAGTTAATTTTGCAATAATTGTTTAAATTGGTGTGCAATATTAGCAAACTACGTATTCGAAGCGAGTTGAACCGTTCCTTTTTCAACATTATGTAACAATCAGTGAGAATATTCCCGATGCTCTATATGCCAAAAGTACAAAATGAATTTCAGTCACACTAACTTCACGCTAAATAATTAAGTTTTATTCATTCCTTTATGACGAATTCACATCTGAAAAATGCTATAACGATTACCATATGGCCTTGACATGATGGTAATTCAAACTTC
>NC_051423.1:29155108-29160108 GCF_015228065.2 Penaeus monodon | reverse complement strand
GAGAAGCAGCTAAAGGGGAGAATGGAAAGGGGAAGGGGAAGGAAAGATGGAGGAGGGAGGGAAGGGTCGAAGGAGGAGGGAGGAGGGAAGGATAGAAGGAGGAAGAGGAAAATGAGGGAAGGGGAATGGGTCGAAGAGAGAGGAGAAGGGCCAAGGTAAAACGAAGAAAAGGAGGAGAGGGAAGGAGGGGGAAGGGTAGAAGGAGGAGGAGAAGAGGGGAGAGGGACAGAAAGAGAGGAGAGGGAAGAGGGAGAGGGACAGAAAGAGGGGAGAGGGAAGAGGGAGAGGGAAAGAAAAAGGGGAGAGGGAAGAGGCAAGTGAAGAGAAGTCGAAAACACTTCACAGTTTATTTCTTTATTTTTCACTCTTTCTCTCTTTCTCTCCCTCTCTCTCTTCTGTGCTTTATATCTTAAAAGGGGAGACTTATATATATATATACGATGAATGGACTTGATTCCTAGTTGCTGCAGATTGCTTTCCTCTTGGTTCCTCCTCTTTGGTTTTTCTTTTCTTTATTTCTTCATTTTTCCTTTCTCTGTTTATCTATCTCTCTCTGTCTCTGCCTCTCTCTCATTCTCTTTCTCTTTCTCTATCTCTCTCTCTTCTTTCCTCTCCCTCCTCTCTCTCTCCCTCTCCTTTCCTCTCCCTCCCTCTTTCTCCCTCCTTCTCCCCCATCTCTCCTCCTCTCCCACGCCTTCCTCCTTCCTTCTCTCCCTCTCTCCCTCTCTCACTCGCTCTCTCCCTCCCTCCCTCCCTCTCTCCCTCCTTCCCTCTATCTCTCCCTCCCTCCCTCCCTCTATCTCTCCCTCCCTCCCTCCCTCTATTTCTCCCTCCCCCCCCCCCCCTCTCTCTCTTTCGAAACCGAAAACGAAACGAAATTCTAAACTGAACAAAAAGCTGAACAGATAATATGCTTGAGATCTTCTTCTTGCCAAGAAGAATATCCAGCTTTCCTGAGCACGGCGAAGCGAAGTGAATTTTTCGATTTCCCTTTTTTCTTTCTTTCTTTCTTTTTTACGTTCGTGATCCCTTTTTTTTCTTCTTCTTCTTTTTTTTTTACCATGTTTCTTTTTCCTTTTCCGTTTTTTTTTTCTCGTATGCTTTTTCCACTCTCGTGAACTTAATTCGTTTTTTTTTTTTTTTTTGTACCTTTTTTCACTCTCGTGATCTTTTTATTATCATGTTTTTTTTTTTCCTTTTCTCGTGTTTTTTATTTTATCATTATTTTTTTTTTTTTACTCTCGTTTCTTCTTCTTATCTCTTACTTGTACCACTTTCTCTCTCTTTCTCCCTCTCTCTCTCTCTTTTAATTCCCTTTCACGTGAAATGGTATTTTCGAGAATTTTAGAATTCAAGGAAATTGACGAAGAGGCTTTTTAAAAGGTTATGAGGAAGGTGGGGAGGGAGTAAGGTGAGGGGGGGGGGGGATTTCCTTGTGCATAGGTAATTATAATCGAATTTTTATTCTCTCTCATTTTCGTATTTTCCGTTTTTTTATTTCTATTTTGGTCGTTTGTTTGTTTTCTTTTCTTTTCGTTTTGTTTCGTTTCTTTCTCCTTTTGTTTCTTTTTCTTTTTCTTTCGCCCACCCCCCTTTTTTATTTCGTTTCTTTCTCTCTTTCACTCATTCTTTCTTTAATTCGTTCATTCTTTGGTTTCTTCCGATTCTCTCTATTTGTTTTTCTTACATTCTTTTCTTTTCGTTCCATTTCGCATCTTCCATTCGTTTCGTTTATTTTTCTTATTCTTATTCTTCTTTCTTTCTTTTTCTTTGTCCTTTCTTTCTTTCTCTTCTTCTTCTTCTTTTCTACCACGGTGTAGACATCGTCCATCTTTGTTCACAGCATCTCTGCATTTTCCCTTTATAAGCAAACTTTCAATTATTAAGTAACTTTCATCATCAACTCATCAATTATCGAGTAATTAAACCATCACAGACCTGTCAGTTATCCAGAAATTGCCATCACGTACCTAACAATTGTCCAATAAGTGCCATCACGTACCTAATAATTATCCAAAAATTACCATCACGGACCTGTCAATTATCCAATTATTACCAACACGGACCTATCAACTATCAATAATCATTATTACAAAAAGAGTCAGTCATTAATTAATTGCAAGAACTAATGTGCCCATTATTATATGATCATCACCACAAAAGACTAACTTAAAGCGAATAAAACGTATGTTATGTTTTTGGTTGTAATAAATTTTTGGTTATAAATAAATATTTAAAATTTTTCAAATATTCTCAATTAACATTTTATCTTCACGCATCACCCTGTTATCTTCATTGCCTTTGCATTCTTGCAACTTAAAGATAGATAAAATAGATAAATTGATAAACAGATAAAAAAAAGTTAATCATAGATATATAGGCGCATCAAAATAAATGAATAAATAAAGAAATGACTGATAAAATGAATTCGAAAGAAAAGCTGATAAATGTGCACAGAAAAATCAAGAGAAAATTTGGTAATGAAGTAAATCAATGAAAATGAAAAGGGAGAATAAGATAATAAAGTGAATGAAGCATAAAATAAACAAAAGGAAAAACACAAAGAAAATTATACGGAAATAACATATTAAATAAAGAAAGAACAATGATGCATGAAAGAAAAAGAAACGCAATGCAACATGCAAAAAAGGTATGTAAAGTTGAAAAATACATAACACGTGTGGGGTAAAAACTCAGCAACGTAAACAAACTGGATATTTCCTGTACTTTTAACTTCTACTGTTTAGTTGTTGTTCTAGTTGTTATAGTTGTAGTAGTTGTAGTTGTTATAGTAGTGGTAGTTATAGATGTAGTTGTAGTTGTTATAGTAGTTATAGATGTAGTTGTTATAGTAGTTGTAGTTGCTGTAGTTATAGATGTAGTTGTTATAGTTGTAGTTGTAGTTGCTTGTTGTTATATGTCTCTGATATTATCATAATTACTCTGATTTGTTGCTGTTATCATTCTTGTAGTCATTATCAGCGGTATGACTATCATTATTACCATTATTATCATCACTATCATTAACCTGTCTCGTTATTACTGGTATTCTATCAGTACTGCATTGTTATCCCAGATAGTGTTAGGAGCTTAATCATTATCACTATCTCTATCACTATCACTATCACTATCACTATCACTATCACTATCACTATCACTATCACTATCACTATCACTATCACCATCACTATCACTATCCCTATAATCCTTATTATCAATATTATTGTTATTATCATCACAATCATTATTCCACTGTTATTATCAACATAATCTATGGTCATAGTTATCATCATTATCATTATTACTAATACGAACACTGCTACTACTACTACTACTATTGTTAATACTGTCAAACATTTCAAATTAATAATAAGAAATAATCTGCTTTCAGATTACGTAAGCAACGTTTTTATTATAGCGTCATGATACTCTTGCTCTGTTTAAAAAATAGTAACTAATAATAATAACAAGAAATAATAATAATAATGATTAATGATTAAAGATTAAAGATTAAAGATTAAAAATTTAGATTTAAAAATGAATGATAATGATAATGATAATGATAATGATAATGATGATAATTATGATTATGATTATGATTATGATTATGATTGTGATTATGATAATATCAATATCAATAATAATGATAATGATAATGATAATAATAATGATAATAATAATAGTAGTAGTAGTAGTAGTAGTAGTAGTAGTAGTAATAATAATAATAATAATAATAATAATAATAATAATAATAATAATAATAATAATGATAACAATAATAATAATAATTATTATTATTATCATTATTATTATTATTATTATTATTATTATCATTATTATTATAAATCAGTGAAAGTTTGTAGACAGATGAAAAAAATATTGAAATCAAACAGAGCGTAACTGAAGAATCTCAGATTTATTACCTGTTCATTGCGCCGTAAGAGAGATTGTTTTCGTTTTGCCTTCTTGTTTACTGCTCTTGACGACAACAACAAAACCAGAAGCAACAAATGTAAAAAATCTAACGACAAAGATGACAAACAAGTGAAGACAGCGACGAAAAAAAGTCAATAACACCTTTTTTCTCTCTTCTCTTTCTCTTTCTCTTTCTCTTTATCTTTATCTCTCTCTTTCTCCTTTTTTTCCATCTCTTTTTCTTTCATCTCCTCATTCTCTTTCTCGTTCTCCTCCTCCTCCCCTCCCTTTCCCTTCCACTTCCCCCCTTCCTCCTCTTCCTCTTTCTCCTTCTCCTTGCCCCTCCTCCCACCCTTCCTCCCATTCTTTCTTCCTCTCTTTCCTCAGCTATCTTCTACAAACAACAACAAGAACGAATATACAACAGGAAGCTACGATACGAATGCACACACACCTGTGTTCTGTCAGGACTATTCAAGGGCGTCGATTTTAATAAAGACTAACCAGGTAACACTGTGAATATCCTGTTTTTGCTTTTCCATTTCCTTCTCCTTTTTCTTTTTCTTTTTTTTTTCTGTTTTTTTTTTTTTTTTTTTTTTTTTGCTTTTCTTTTTCTTTTTCTCTTTTTCTTTTATTTCTTTTCTTTTTTCTCTTTCTTTTTTTTTTCTTCTTTTCCTCTTTCTCTTTCTTTTTCTTTTTCTTTTCCTTTGTCCTTTTTCCTTTTTTTTTCTTTTGCTTTTTCTTTTTCTTCCTCTTTTTCTTCTTTGTACTAAGAGGAAAATTTAAAAGGAAGAAAGAAGGGAAGAAGATTAAAAAAAAAAAAAAAAAAAAAAGTCTAGTGAGTGAGATTTTAAAACTTTTTTTTTTAAGTAAAAATAGATTAATAAGTAAGACGAAATATGATGATAATAACAATAATAAGATAAAACTATTTTGATAGATAAGAAACAAAGGGAAATAAAAGGAATAAAATGCGTCCTTCCTTCATTCTGTCCCACCAACAAGAAGAGGAATATTTCAAGATGTCGATTATTAATCTTGTTGCACGTTTCCCTTCTCTTGCAACACCGTTATAAGCGAGGATG
>NC_051423.1:29122608-29130108 GCF_015228065.2 Penaeus monodon | reverse complement strand
CTCCTTCGTTTGTTTTATACAAAATTTCTCTCATTTTTCTATTTTCTTTTTTCTTTTCTTATTTTTTGCAAATGAAATCTTTAATATCTCCGTCTCGATAATTAAGACTGAAACAAAATTAATTAAGCGGGGTTTAAAATGTGTTTGTTTCAATATTTTCTCCCTCAAATTCTCCATACGTCATGGCACAGAAGTTGCATGCAGAGATTAAAACATTATGGTCAACAGAAAATGCGAGACTGTGGGTGTGGGTGTGTATATGTAAAAATATTAATGAATAATTATGCACGCACAGAAGCACAAAAATTATGAAAGAGTGATGATGATAATAGTAATGATAATAGTAATAATAATAGTGGTAATGATAACAATATCTATACCAATAATGAGAACAATAATAATGATAATGATAGCAGTTTTGATTATTATTATTGTTGTTATTATTTTCATTATTTTATTATTATCATCTTTACTATTATCATTATTATTATCATCATTATTATTATGATTATTACTACTATTATTATTATTGCTACTACTATTATTATTATTATCAGCATTATAATTTTCATTAATATTATTATTATTATTATTATCAACAATATTTTATTATTATTATTATTATTATTATTATTATTATTATTATTATTATTATTTTTATCATTATATATCTATATAAATATAAATATATATATATATATATATATATATATATATATATATATATATATATATATATATATATATATATATATATATATATATATATATATATATATATATATATATATATATATATATATATATTTTATATATATATATAGACTGACAGATAGATAGACAGATAGGTATATAGTTATAGATACACACACACACACACACAGATATGTGTGTGTGTGTATATATATATATATATATATATATATATATATATATATATATATATATATATATATATATACTTTTTCTATTATTTCTATTTTTCCTATCATCCGTCTATTTTTTTGGTAATCATTTTTTTTGTATTCTTTTAATTTTCATTCATTCATCTGTCGTTCCTCTCATTCGCTTTCCGCTCATTCATTTACTCGTGTGTTATTTCTCCTCTTTATACATTTATTCATCATCTCTATCTCACTCGTGTTACTCACATTTTTTTATCCATCCTTTATATATATATATATATATATATATATATATATATATATATATATATATATATATATATATATATATATATATATATATATATATGTGTGTGTGTGTGTGTGTGTGTGTGTGTGTGTGTGTGTGTGTGTGTGTGTGTGTGTGTGTGTGTGATGTGTATATATATATATATATATATATATATATATATATATATATATATATATATATATATATATATATATATATATATATACATATATATATAAAGGATGGATAAAAGAATGTGAGTAACACGAATGGGATAGAGATGATGAATAAAGAGGAGAAATAACACACGAGTAAATGAATGAGCGGAAAGCGAATGAGAGGAACGATAGATGAATGAATGAAAATGAAAAGAACACATGAAAAAAAGGAGCACAAAAAAATAAACGGACGATAGAAAAAAAAAATGAAAATCTTTCGACGCAAAAATATCACAATAGTTAGAGATTTAAAAAAGACATATGTAGTTAGTTCATTACTTATCTCATAAATATATATAGAAGCCAGCAGTTCAAATAGGATATTATAACCTATTAATCAGTTATACATACTGTTGTTGTTTTTTTGTTTGTTTGTTTGTTTGTTTTTGCATTAATGAACTCTTCCTGTCTGTTTTCATCTCATACGTAATTGCCTTCCAATTCTTTATTCGTTTTTTTACTTGTTTTCTTATTTATCTCTCATCCTTCTGTGTGTCTATCTATCTATCTATTTGTCTTCTTTGATTATCTATTTATTCACTGCATTATGTATGGCATTTCTTTACCTATCTGTCTGTTTATCTATATACTTATTTCATTTATTTGCATAATGCATTAATGCGTTTATTTATTTCATACGTTAATCAATCTACTTATTTAATACATTAATTAATTTATTTATTTAATAAATTTACCAATTTATTTATCTAATATATTCATTAATTAATTCACTTAATACACATTAACCAATTTATCTATTTAATACATTAATCAATTTATTCATTACATACATTAATCAAATGATTTATTTAGTACATCAACCAATTTATTTGTTTAATTGTCTATTCCTTCATGCCACAGGACTAAAAGGAGACCCTGTCTATCTCCACCCCATCTGTCTATCAGACGACCACCCTGAGATATTGTGCTTCATTTCGTAAGAAGAAAATCGTTTTATTATTCCCGAATCGAACGCAAATCTTCCACGTCAACAATCTGTCTTTGCAAGCACCCCATGCTTTCAAGACTAAAGGGAGAGATATTGCAACACATTCTGAGGCTGAACAAATTTTTTTTCAGCTATGTTGCTGTCTGTGAAATAGCTATTTGGTGGAATCATACACATACACATTCACACACACACACACATGTACACACACATATCTACACACATATAGGTATACAGATAGATAGATAGATAGATAGATGGATAGTAGATAGGTAGATAGATAGATAGATAGGTAAGTAGACAGACATGGATAGATAGTAGATAGACAGATCGATAGATAGATAGATATAGATAGATAGTGGAAAAATATGAATATAAGAGATGTATTTAACCGGTTTCGATTATATCTTTTTCAGAAATACTCATTCTCATTCATACCTTTTCTACATTTGTCAACATGAATACGGTTCATAGACAGATGTACAGATAGAAAGATAGATATAGCAATATATACATATGTATGTGAGTGTGTGTGTGTGTGTGTGTGTGTGTGTGTGTGTGTGTGTGTGTGTGTGTGTGTGTGTGTGTGTGTGTGTGTGTGTGTGTGTATATATATATATATATATATATATATATATATATATATATATATATATTTATATATATATATGTGTGTGTGTGTGTGTGTGTGTGTTTGTGTATATGTGTGTACCATTCGCTCTAAAAACATTGCCAAGTACCCATCACAGTTGAAAAGATTTTTTTTCTGAGAAACCAATAAAATGAAGTCTCCCCTCACCTCTCCCCCCTCCCCCCCTTCTTCTCCATCAACACACCTATTTGACGAAAAAAAAGTACTTCCATATCTATTCTGCAAAACGAGTCTCTGATCCCCTAGACTGTTGTCATTTCGGGTGTTTCTTCATTTCCCTTTTCGTATAATTCCTCCTGATTCCCTCTTGCTATTTCGTCACAGTCACCACAGTTCCCTCCCTTGCTTAAAGTAACCAAGTAATGTAAGTAGCTAGGTAAGTAAGCCTAACTACCTCCTCTTATTTTCACGCCTTTAAGTACTGTGATATGTACTCTCCTCACACTATCTCAAAGCACATGTTCCCATTAACATATACTCTTAATCAACATTCCAGCTTTAGGTACAAAGAAATGAGTTAAAAAAAAAAAAAAAAGTCCCGTTCTACCTTTTCATCAAGACCGAATTACGTTCTACATTCATCCACACTCGAAAAATATACTTTTGAAACCACTTTTTCCCGACAAAAAAAAATGCAAATTATGGAGGTTTATCCTTCATTCATCTATATCATTGTATGTGAATGAATATTTTCTTGTCATCTAGTTTGGCAATATACATTATGCTTTTCTGAAAAACAGAATGTTCAAAACAGGTTAATCACCAGACAGAAAATGTTATCAAACTTATGAAACATATTCTTTATAATTAATGTGTGTTGTGTTATTTAAGAATGTGGGAGGATGGTAAAGTGGATATGTATGGGGAGGGGAAGAAAGAAAGAGAGAGAGAGAGTAAGGGAAGAAAAGAGTGAGAGTGAGAGAGAGAGAGAGAGAAAGAAAGAGAGAGAGAGAGAGAGAGAGAGAGAGAGAGAGAGAGAGAGAGAGAGAGAGAGAGAGAGAGAGAGAGAGAGAGAGAGAGAGAGAGAGAGAGAGCGAGAGAGAGAGAGAGAGAGAGAGAGAGAGAGAGGGAAGGGACTGAACAGACATTATGGAAAAGCTCTAATTGGGCTGAAACTCAGAATTGGAGCTGAGACGGCAGAGGGGAGGGGGAAGGGGAGGGGATAAGGGATGGCAGTGGGAGGGCAAAAGAGAAAGTCAGGGGAGAGGAGAGAGGGGAGGGGGGAGAGAGGAAAGGGGGAAGAGAGGGGGGGAGAGGGGAGTGGAGGCGAGAGGAAGAAAAGGGGAGGTGGAAGGAGAGAGGGGAAGAGAGAGACAAGAGTTAAGTGGAGGCAAGAGAGGGGAGGGGAGAGGGGAGGGGGAGCAGAGGGGTGTATTCGGGCGCATGGAACCGGTGGCCTGGCGTGGGTGGCAGCGGGTAAAGATGAGAGCCAGCAAGAAGAGGGGAAAGAGAAGGGGAAGAGGAAAAGG
Source organism: Penaeus monodon (assembly GCF_015228065.2). NCBI lineage: Eukaryota > Metazoa > Arthropoda > Malacostraca > Decapoda > Penaeidae > Penaeus > Penaeus monodon. The sequence continues at coordinate 29,125,644 of NC_051423.1, read as the reverse complement.
TGAGGGGAAGGGAAGGGATTAATCCGAAGGGGAAGGGGAGATAGATATTGGGAAGGGAAGAAGGGGAGAGTCGAAGGCAAAGAGGAAGGGGAAAGGGGAAAGCGAAGGGAGAAGGGCGAAGGGGAAGAAGAGGGGAGAAATGGATAATAAGGGAAGGGGGAGGAAGGGAGGAGAAGGGAGGGTGACAAATAGGAAGGGGGGATTGGATGGGGAAGGGGAAAAGGAGAAGTAAGAGAGGGGAGGAGAGGGGATGATGCAAGATAGAGACGAAACTTGAATGCAGACTATGGGAGGGAAGGGAGGGGGAGGAGGAGGTAGGAGCGGGGAGGCGATGCAGTATAAAGGAAAGGGAGGTTAATGGAAGAAGGTTAGAGGGCAAGGGGAAGAGTGAGAGAAGGAAGGACGTACGAAAGGGAGACAAAGAGGAGGAGAAGAAGAAAGGAGAAGACTACGAGAGGAGAAGACGTCACATGATAAAGTCAGGGAGGAAAGGGGGAGGGGAGGACGATAACAGGAGGGAGAGGGGAGAGGGGAGAGGGGAGAGTGTAGACGGAAGAGGGTGGAAGAGAGAGGGGGAAGGGAGAGGGGAGAAGGGAGAGGGGAGACGGAAGTGGGTGGAAGAGAGAGGGGAGAAGGGAGAGGGGAGAAGGGAGAGGGGAGACGGAAGTGGGTGGAAGAGAGAGGGGAGAAGGGAGAGGGGAGAGGGGAGATGGGACACAGAGAGGGGAGAGGGGAGAGTTGGCGAGAGGTAAAGTGAGTTAGAGAACCATTAGCGAAGGATGATGGTAGTTACTATGAAAGCGAAGGTCTACATAATGGCAGAGAAATAAGGGCCCCAGTCTGCCTCTTTCGGCTGCCGGCTGTGCATTAAAGGAAGACGGGAGAATGCCATGTGAAAATCGTCCATGAAGAAGCTGGATGTTCGGTTTTTTTATTTGATTGAGTTAGGGCCAAATGAATCGCGTTTTTTTGTGCGATGAGAAATGGGTATATACAAACTTATGTACGGATACAGTGTATATATACGCACACGTAGAGAAAGACCTAAATGCATACATACGCACACCCACTTTGAACACAGTCACATGCACATATACCTATTCTCTCTCTCTCTCTCTCTCTCTCTCTCTCTCTCTCTCTCTCTCTCTCTCTCTCTCTCTCTCTCTCTCTCTCTCTCTCGTCCATCATTATCAATGTTATCATTATCTTTATTATCAGTATTAATGTTATTATTATTATTGTCATTGTTGTTGTTATTAATATTATTATTATTATTATTATTATTATTATTATTATTATTATTATTATTATTATTATTATTATCATCGTTATTACCTTTATCATCATTATTACCTTTATCATCATTATTATCATTAATATCATTATAATTATCATTGCTATTATCTTTTTTTATTATTATTATTATTGTTATCATCATTATCATTATTCCCATTACTATTGCTATCATCATTACTGCAGTAACAGTAGCTGAACATTATCATTAGTAGTAGTAGTAGTAGTATCTTTATAATCATATCATTATTTCTTTTATCGATATAACAATATCGATAAAAACTGGGTGATGTAAAATCAATGATAAGTGGTAAAATAAACAAAGAAAGGACAAAGATATCACTGCTAAAATGACTAACGGGCAACTCAGGAAATATACCCAGGAGAAACGGCCATTAAAAGGCAGAGGAACTGGGAGAAAACGCGATGAAAATGCATAATGGTAAAATACGGTGCAATAATGCCAAATGAATGATAGAAGAAGAGAATGAAGGAAGAAAGAAACCAAAAAAGAAAAAGGGCTGTGATTTGTGATAAATAGGAAAAGTATAATAACTGAAATGGTCGTATACACTGATTTATGCTTCTCTACAAAATAGATATATTTCTTAAAACGTAAAACGTAAGAAAGAAAATAAAAATAATTACCACATATATGGAGTTGATCTATAATTACTATTTGTATCATTTAATATATATACACCTCTTTTCCCAGCATAAGACATAATGGCCACACCAAACAAGGCATTAAAGGTTATTCTCTCATCGGTAATAAAACTAACGTAGCTGTACTTCTGACACGATCTTAATGCATAGTAATAAACTGTACCATTTGCCTTTGACCTTAACAGCAGACCATGTCCTGTGATGAAGTAGTTGACATAAGGGCCAAAGTTACTTAGTTATTTATGATCTTTGAAAGTTAAAGGTATGTTGGGAACTGAACACAAAGACCTGAGCTGTCGACTCTAATGATAAATTTCCTGTTTTTCTAAAAAAAGGCCCAGAAAAGTGTTGTTGTTACACTGCGTCTTCTCCTCAGATTGGTATCTTGTGGTGTTGTGAGGGGAAAGATCGAAGGGACGAAAGGGGAAGAGGGAAGGGGAGAAAAGAAGAGTTGGTGAAGGGGAGAGAGAGAGAGAGAGAGAGAGGGATGAGGGGAGGGGGGGAGGGCATAAACCAGGCAAGTATTGCAGCCACAAATCAACAGGTGGGTTAAAACTTATGATCTGTTTACCTCCATAAAGGTTTTTTTTTTTTTTTTGAGGAAGAGCCATTCAGATGAGGGGGAACCCACTCTGTCTCTCTGTCTCTCTCTTTCTGACTGCCTCTCTCTCTCTCTCTCTCTCTCTCTCTCTCTCTCTCTCTCTCTCTCTCTCTCTCTCTCTCTCTCTCTCTCTCTCTCTCTCTCTCTCTCTCTCTCCCTCTCCCTCTCCCTTTCTCTCTCTCTCTCTCTCTCTCTCTCTCCCTCTCCCTCTCCCTCTCCCTCTCTGCATGCCTCTCCGTCCTTAGAGCGATTGCGTGCCATTTCCAGTTAAAGAGGAAACACTATAGTTGAGAGAGAGAGAAAAAGAGAAAAAAAGGAAGGCGTTTCACATTTCTCAAGTGTGAAACAGACCGAGGAGGAAGACAAGAGAGGGGAAAGAGAATTCAAAACTGTTAAAGGGGAACTGGGTGAGGGGACTCGAGGGGAACAGATTGAGAGAAGGACAGCACTTAAGGTGCGGCGGTAATGACAGCAAC
>NC_051423.1:29102608-29105108 GCF_015228065.2 Penaeus monodon | reverse complement strand
CCCGATTGATTAGCCAATACGCATTCAATTAATTTCTACATACAAGAACCCGGATCCCTACTTGACACATAGACTGGGTCGCTCGTAAGCCTAATCTGATTTTCTGAGCTCAATTATGCTGTTGCAATATTAACGAGGTGTGCTAAAGGTTGTTGCAATAATCATATTTTGGTTTTATATGTTGCTCTTGCCTTAAAACTCATTAACTGTAATATTTAGGATGTAAGCTCCATTTAGGTGATAATGATGATGAGGATGATAGCAGTTATGATATTGACGATAATGAAAATGATGCTAACAATAATGATAATGATAATCATAATCATAATAATGATAATAATAATGATAATCATAATAATGATAATAATAATACTTATAATAATGATAATCTTGATAATAATCGTAATAATAAAAATAATAATAATAAAGACAATGATAATGAGAGTAACAATAATAACAGTAATAATGATAATGATAATAATAATGATGATATTAATAATAATAATAATTATTATTATTATTATTATTATTATTATTATTATTATTATAACTATAATAATAATAATATTCATTATGATTGTTATTATTATTATTATTATTATTATTATTATTATTATTATTATTATTATTATTATTATATAATTATTATTATGATGATGATGATGATGATGATGATGATGATGATGACTATTATTATTATTATTATTATGATTATTTTATTATTATTATTATTATTATTATTATTATTATTATTATTATTATTATTATTATTATTATTATCATTTTTATCATGGTAATAATAATAAAAGTAAAGTAATAATGATAAAATTATAATCATTATTATTATTATTACTGTTATTACTATCATTATTATCATTGTCATTATAATTGTTGTTACTGTTATTATTATCATTATCAATATTAATTTTATTATTACTATTATTATCATTATTATAACAATGGCAATGATGACAGTAGTAATAATGATAACAATAAGAACACCAATAATAATAATAATAACATTGATAACGACGATGATAAGAATAATTCAAAAAATGGGAAATAATGATTAAAAGAACTATTTAACCTAAATAAAAAAAAAGATTATAATAACAAATAAAAAAAACGGCCTTGAATTCTTCCCCATTTTCAAACATTAATTTTCTTATAAAGAATTCTCAAATTATTTCTCGTTTCTAAAAATTCAGAAATCTAGTGCCTAGAATCAGTATTTTCTGCGCGTGTTTCAGACAGTCGGGTTGGCTTGTCATGCTTCCCTCGCACGCACGCAAAGTTCTGGAGAAAAAGGTGCGTGCGCGCCGGCGGTGAGGCTTTTTCTTGTGCGGGTGTTGGTGTGTGAGTGTTGATATGAATGTGTGTGTGTGTGTGTGTGTGTGTGTGTGTGTGTGTGTGTGTGTGTGTGTGTGTGTGTGTGTGTGTGTGTGTGTGTGTACGAGTACGAGAGTGTGTGTGTGTGTGTGCGTGTGTGTGTGTGTGTGTGTGTGTGTGTGTGTGTGTGTGTGTGTGTGTGTGTGTGTGTGTGTGTGTGTGTATCTGGCGCACGAGCGCGTGTTTGTGTCTAAATATGTACATCTGCGCCGTCCAACCTCGAGCCGCGCGCGTGCGAGCGTGGTCAAGGGCCAGCCCACCCGCCGCAAAACCTCTCCGTTGCCGACTTCAGCAGCACGAACCGCTCCCTATTTTCAGCGAAAAACAGGGAGCCTCCTCTGCGGTCCTTTCTCGAGACGTCACCGCACGTGGTCCGTACGATGACGTAGAGGAGGCGTCGACTCTCACACAAACCTACGTGGCGATGTGCAAGGGCCAGACGAGGCTCGGCAGACCCACAGCATGAGACCGCTGTCAGCAGGGAACCTTAGAGGGATACACATAATAACGGTATCATATCAGACAGATAATTTATCAAAAAGAGAGAAAAAAAAGGAAAGATGAAAAACACATTGTATGATCTCAGATCTAAAGGTTATAATATTATATGTGCGAAATGTATTCAAAGCATATCTTTCAGTCTACAGATGAATATAACATAGAATTGCCCAGTTCAGGATAAAAAAAAATGATCTCAAATCTAACATTTATACGTACGAAACATATTCAATGCATATATTTAAATCTGAGATGAATATAACATGGAACTGCTCTGTTCAGGTAACAAAAACGTCTTCGGGTAGATTAGTGATTTTTTTAGCGTTGTTGCTGGTAGCTATTATTATTATTATTATTATTATTATTATTATTATTATCATTATTATTATTATTATTATTATTATTATTATCATTATTATTATTATTATTATCATTTACTTTTTGTGTGTGTGTGTGAGGGTGTGTTTGTGTGTTTGTGTGTGTGTGTGTGTGTGCGTGTGTGTGTATGTGTGTGTGTGTGTGTGTGAGTGCGTGTGCTCATTTGTGAAGGATATAAGGACAATCCAAGCATACGTTTTACCCATAGCATGTCGCGTGTCACACGGATTACCAG
>NC_051423.1:29092608-29095108 GCF_015228065.2 Penaeus monodon | reverse complement strand
TTGAAAAGTGTGGGTGCAAGGACACAGCCTTGCCTCACCCCTGAATTAACAGGGGAAGAAGTTCGACATACCCCCACACTTTACAGCACTTTCAGTACCAGTATAGAGACTTGCTATCAGGCCAATAATCTGTGTCGGAATTCCCCTGAGCCTCAGGATCTCCCATAGCGATTCCCGATGCACTGAGTCAAACGCCTTCCTGAGGTCGATGTAGGCTGCAAGCAACCCAAGACCAAACTCACGACGGCGTTCCACAATTACTCGAAGCGCTAGTATACGGTCTATTGTGGACTTGCCAGGAGTAAATCCAGACTGCTCCGGTCTCTGGTGCCTCAGTAGGTGGTTGCGGATCCGTTTCAGAAGAATGTGGGCGAGAACCTTACCTGGTATGCTGAGCAGTGTAATGCCACGGTAGTTGCTACAGTCCCATCGATCCCCTTTCCCCTTCCAGAGAGGGATGACCACGCCCCTCAGCAGGTTTAGGGGGAATGGTACCCAGGACGCCAAATGGCAGTCAGGACTGTATGCAGGCCCCGAGCCATAGGTTCACCCCCAGCCTTTAGCAGTTCAGCAGGGATATCACATATGCCTGCAGCTTTCCCACTCTTCAGCTGGAAATCGCCAGCCTAACCTCTGTTAGGGTAGGAGGTTCCTCGCTGATGGGTGGGTCCGGCACAAGCCTGCGACATCGCTTGCAATCCAAGCTAAAATGTTTGGGGGGTCCCCCTGGTACAACTGTTCAAAATACTCAGCCCAACGTTCACGAACCCCAAAATGATCTGAGATGATCCGTCCATCCGCTGATCGGACTGCAGTCATCTGTTAGGAGGGCTTAGGGTTCAGTTTTCTCAGGGCATGGTAGGCAGGGTGAAGGTCATTTACCAAGAAATGGCCTTCGACCTCCTCAGCAAGATTCCTGATAAACTGTTCCTTGTCCCTTCTCAGCAGTGTCCGAGCCCTACGCACCATGGAACGACGCAAGACTTGATTCCCATTCAGCCGAGCCTTGCGACACGCTTCAGTGGCCTCTAATGTCTCCAGGGAATGGATTCTGCCTTGTCCTTGGGCGTACGCCAATGGACTCCTGAGCTGCTTCAGTGTTACGCGCTTGAAGGACTCCCACAGAGCAACTGGGTCCGTCAGGTTGCTGGTTTCTGTGAATCAGTCAGAGACTGCCGTGGTGAACCCACGGGCACACTCCTCCTCCCTTAGTCTGTCCAAGTGAAACACCTTAGGGTGGCCACTGGAGGGATGGGGAGTTCGTATCGCTGTACCAAGACCAGCGATGCGGGTTGGAGCGCTGGTACCAGGAGCCAGAGATCCTCATTTTCTGGGACCTAGCAAAGTCCCGGAGAAGGAGGCTATTCTCGCTGCTGGGATCAGCTCCCGAGCCATGGGGGCCGACAGACATCTCGTAGCCAGCTCAGTCACAGCTGGATACCGCATTGAAGTCACCCAGAACAATGCGAATGTCTCGCCGTGGGCAATCGTCTGCCACAGATGCGAGTTTGGTGTAGAACGCCTCTTTCAAATCGGTTTTATATACATCGGTAGGAGCGTATACAGCAATAATAGACAAGAAGCCAAAAGCATGCTTCAGTCTCAATGCCATGATACGCTCATCAACCGGTGTCACCTCGACTACCGCGGGCTGAAGTTGACTGGAGATGGCTATGGCTACACACCCTGGAGGTGGTGGGCCACGCTGCGGCCCACCCAAAGTAGGTTTTAACCCCCCCACACTGATCGTGCTGCTACCAGGTCTTCTCACCTCCGAGAGGGCAGCCACCTCAACTCCCAGTCCGCCCTTTAATTCCCGCAATAGCAGAGGTAACCGCTCATCCTGCCGCAAGGACCGGATGTTCCAAGCGCCTACCCGGAAAGCCGCCTGAGATTAAGCCTCGGGTGGTCCTGCGGGTGCACGCCACCCTGCCGCCCCCCGCCAACGCAGCCCCAAATAAAGGGGGTCGGCAGCTTGGGACCGCCTATCCACCTGGGGGGGTTCCCGAGGGGTTTTCCCCACAAGCTTCATGGTGGGTTGGCGCCTGCCGGGGCGCAGGCGGGACGAGTAACTCTCGTTCCAATCCTGCACCCCGACATTTGCCCTCCCCGCGGGACCCACAGCCCGCCTTATTTGCTGGGGGGAGGGACAACACCCTCCCCCCAGCATTTCATTTATGAAGACGTTGCCAGAGGGTCATTCTGGGAGGAGGAGGACGGCAAGGCCCACCTCCCCGAGCCGCCCCATTACCCCAGGGTGGCTAGGGGGCAGGAGTTAGTACGAAGCCAGAGCGTGTCCACACATGGTGGGCCATAACTCCGTACCTCTGGGGCCTCCTGCTGCTCCGAGATCCCCCACAGATATAGCCTGGGACTGCAAGGTACCCAGTTACCCATGGGTAGCCACGAGGAGGCACTGCAGAAGTCTGAATGATGGAGAGGCTGTGACCTGGCAGGGGAGACTTATGCAAAAACAGCTCCCTTTTTCGCACAGGGCTAG